>NW_027472094.1:0-171000 GCF_965638725.1 Aptenodytes patagonicus | reverse complement strand
AGTGGCTGGACGTTTTGAATTTCGGAGCTGGGCTGTGGCTGTGCCGAGAAGGAACGTCCCCACTGTGCTGTGGCTAGGAAGCTCAGAGCGCCAGTGCTTGTGGGGCTGTGGAAGGGCTGCCTAGGGCAGGTGCTGGCCAGCAAGAGCTTTCAGTGCTAGCCCCTTTGGTGTGGGAGCAGTGGCTGGACGTTTTGAATTTCGGAGCTGGGCTCTGGCTGTGCCGAGAAGGAACGTCCCCACTGTGCTGTGGCTAGGAAGCTCAGAGCGCCAGTGCTTGTGGGGCTGTGGAAGGGCTGCCTAGGGCAGGTGATGGCCAGCAAGAGCTTTCAGTGCTAGCCCCTTTGGTGTGGGAGCAGTGGCTGGACGTTTTGAATTTCGGAGCTGGGCTCTGGCTGTGCCGAGAAGGAACGTCCCCACTGTGCTGTGGCTAGGAAGCTCAGAGCGCCAGTGCTTGTGGGGCTGTGGAAGGGCTGCCTAGGGCAGGTGATGGCCAGCAAGAGCTTTCAGTGCTAGCCCCTTTGGTGTGGGAGCAGTGGCTGGACGTTTCGAATTTCGGAGCTGGGCTGTGGCTGTGCCGAGAAGGAACGTCCCCACTGTGCTGTGGCTAGGAAGCTCAGAGCGCCAGTGCTTGTGGGGCTGTGGAAGGGCTGCCTAGGGCAGGTGCTGGCCAGCAAGAGCTTTCAGTGCTAGCCCCTTTGGTGTGGGAGCAGTGGCTGGACGTTTTGAATTTCGGAGCTGGGCTGTGGCTGTGCCGAGAAGGAACGTCCCCACTGTGCTGTGGCTAGGAAGCTCAGAGCGCCAGTGCTTGTGGGGCTGTGGAAGGGCTGCCTAGGGCAGGTGCTGGCCAGCAAGAGCTTTCAGTGCTAGCCCCTTTGGTGTGGGAGCAGTGGCTGGACGTTTTGAATTTCGGAGCTGGGCTCTGGCTGTGCCGAGAAGGAACGTCCCCACTGTGCTGTGGCTAGGAAGCTCAGAGCGCCAGTGCTTGTGGGGCTGTGGAAGGGCTGCCTAGGGAAGGTGATGGCCAGCAAGAGCTTTCAGTGCTAGCCCCTTTGGTGTGGGAGCAGTGGCTGGACGTTTTGAATTTCGGAGCTGGGCTGTGGCTGTGCTGAGAAGGAACGTCCCCACTGTGCTGTGGCTTGGAAGCTCAGAGCGCCAGTGCTTGTGGGGCTGTGGAAGGGCTGCCTAGGGCAGGTGATGGCCAGCAAGAGCTTTCAGTGCTAGCCCCTTTGGTGTGGGAGCAGTGGCTGGACGTTTCCGATTTGGGAGCTGGGCTGTGGCTGTGCCGAGAAGGAACGTCCCCACTGTGCTGTGGCTAGGAAGCTCAGAGCGCCAGTGCTTGTGGGGCTGTGGAAGGGCTGCCTAGGGAAGGTGATGGCCAGCAGGAGCTTTCAGTGCTAGCCCCTTTGGTGTGGGAGCAGTGGCTGGACGTTTCGAATTTCGGAGCTGGGCTGTGGCTGTGCCGAGAAGGAACGTCCCCACTGTGCTGTGGCTAGGAAGCTCAGAGCGCCAGTGCTTGTGGGGCTGTGGAAGGGCTGCCTAGGGCAGGTGATGGCCAGCAAGAGCTTTCAGTGCTAGCCCCTTTGGTGTGGGAGCAGTGGCTGGACGTTTTGAATTTCGGAGCTGGGCTGTGGCTGTGCTGAGAAGGAACGTCCCCACTGTGCTGTGGCTAGGAAGCTCAGAGCGCCAGTGCTTGTGGGGCTGTGGAAGGGCTGCCTAGGGCAGGTGATGGCCAGCAAGAGCTTTCAGTGCTAGCCCCTTTGGTGTGGGAGCAGTGGCTGGACGTTTTGAATTTCGGAGGTGGGCTGTGGCTGTTCCGAGAAGGAACGTCCCCACTGTGCTGTGGCTAGGAAGCTCAGAGCGCCAGTGCTTGTGGGGCTGTGGAAGGGCTGCCTAGGGCAGGTGATGGCCAGCAAGAGCTTTCAGTGCTAGCCCCTTTGGTGTGGGAGCAGTGGCTGGACGTTTTGAATTTCGGAGCTGGGCTGTGGCTGTGCCGAGAAGGAACGTCCCCACTGTGCTGTGGCTAGGAAGCTCAGAGCGCCAGTGCTTGTGGGGCTGTGGAAGGGCTGCCTAGGGCAGGTGATGGCCAGCAAGAGCTTTCAGTGCTAGCCCCTTTGGTGTGGGAGCAGTGGCTGGACGTTTCGAATTTCGGAGCTGGGCTGTGGCTGTGCCGAGAAGGAACGTCCCCACTGTGCTGTGGCTAGGAAGCTCAGAGCGCCAGTGCTTGTGGGGCTGTGGAAGGGCAGCCTAGGGAAGGTGATGGCCAGCAGGAGCTTTCAGTGCTAGCCCCTTTGGTGTGGGAGCAGTGGCTGGACGTTTTGAATTTCGGAGCTGGGCTGTGGCTGTGCCGAGAAGGAACGTCCCCACTGTGCTGTGGCTAGGAAGCTCAGAGCGCCAGTGCTTGTGGGGCTGTGGAAGGGCTGCCTAGGGCAGGTGATGGCCAGCAAGAGCTTTCAGTGCTAGCCCCTTTGGTGTGGGAGCAGTGGCTGGACGTTTCGAATTTCGGAGCTGGGCTGTGGCTGTGCCGAGAAGGAACGTCCCCACTGTGCTGTGGCTAGGAAGCTCAGAGCGCCAGTGCTTGTGGGGCTGTGGAAGGGCTGCCTAGGGCAGGTGCTGGCCAGCAAGAGCTTTCAGTGCTAGCCCCTTTGGTGTGGGAGCAGTGGCTGGACGTTTTGAATTTCGGAGCTGGGCTGTGGCTGTGCCGAGAAGGAACGTCCCCACTGTGCTGTGGCTAGGAAGCTCAGAGCGCCAGTGCTTGTGGGGCTGTGGAAGGGCTGCCTAGGGCAGGTGCTGGCCAGCAAGAGCTTTCAGTGCTAGCCCCTTTGGTGTGGGAGCAGTGGCTGGAGGTTTTGAATTTCGGAGCTGGGCTGTGGCTGTGCCGAGAAGGAACGTCCCCACTGTGCTGTGGCTAGGAAGCTCAGAGCGCCAGTGCTTGTGGGGCTGTGGAAGGGCTGCCTAGGGCAGGTGATGGCCAGCAAGAGCTTTCAGTGCTAGCCCCTTTGGTGTGGGAGCAGTGGCTGGACGTTTCGAATTTCGGAGCTGGGCTGTGGCTGTGCCGAGAAGGAACGTCCCCACTGTGCTGTGGCTAGGAAGCTCAGAGCGCCAGTGCTTGTGGGGCTGTGGAAGGGCTGCCTAGGGCAGGTGCTGGCCAGCAGGAGCTTTCAGTGCTAGCCCCTTTGGTGTGGGAGCAGTGGCTGGACGTTTTGAATTTCGGAGCTGGGCTGTGGCTGTGCCGAGAAGGAACGTCCCCACTGTGCTGTGGCTAGGAAGCTCAGAGCGCCAGTGCTTGTGGGGCTGTGGAAGGGCTGCCTAGGGCAGGTGCTGGCCAGCAAGAGCTTTCAGTGCTAGCCCCTTTGGTGTGGGAGCAGTGGCTGGACGTTTTGAATTTCGGAGCTGGGCTCTGGCTGTGCCGAGAAGGAACGTCCCCACTGTGCTGTGGCTAGGAAGCTCAGAGCGCCAGTGCTTGTGGGGCTGTGGAAGGGCTGCCTAGGGCAGGTGATGGCCAGCAAGAGCTTTCAGTGCTAGCCCCTTTGGTGTGGGAGCAGTGGCTGGACGTTTCGAATTTCGGAGCTGGGCTGTGGCTGTGCCGAGAAGGAACGTCCCCACTGTGCTGTGGCTAGGAAGCTCAGAGCGCCAGTGCTTGTGGGGCTGTGGAAGGGCAGCCTAGGGAAGGTGATGGCCAGCAGGAGCTTTCAGTGCTAGCCCCTTTGGTGTGGGAGCAGTGGCTGGACGTTTTGAATTTCGGAGCTGGGCTGTGGCTGTGCCGAGAAGGAACGTCCCCACTGTGCTGTGGCTAGGAAGCTCAGAGCGCCAGTGCTTGTGGGGCTGTGGAAGGGCTGCCTAGGGCAGGTGATGGCCAGCAAGAGCTTTCAGTGCTAGCCCCTTTGGTGTGGGAGCAGTGGCTGGACGTTTCGAATTTCGGAGCTGGGCTGTGGCTGTGCTGAGAAGGAACGTCCCCACTGTGCTGTGGCTAGGAAGCTCAGAGCGCCAGTGCTTGTGGGGCTGTGGAAGGGCTGCCTAGGGCAGGTGCTGGCCAGCAGGAGCTTTCAGTGCTAGCCCCTTTGGTGTGGGAGCAGTGGCTGGACGTTTTGAATTTCGGAGCTGGGCTCTGGCTGTGCCGAGAAGGAACGTCCCCACTGTGCTGTGGCTAGGAAGCTCAGAGCGCCAGTGCTTGTGGGGCTGTGGAAGGGCTGCCTAGGGCAGGTGATGGCCAGCAAGAGCTTTCAGTGCTAGCCCCTTTGGTGTGGGAGCAGTGGCTGGACGTTTTGAATTTCGGAGCTGGGCTGTGGCTGTGCTGAGAAGGAACGTCCCCACTGTGCTGTGGCTTGGAAGCTCAGAGCGCCAGTGCTTGTGGGGCTGTGGAAGGGCTGCCTAGGGCAGGTGATGGCCAGCAAGAGCTTTCAGTGCTAGCCCCTTTGGTGTGGGAGCAGTGGCTGGACGTTTCCGATTTGGGAGCTGGGCTGTGGCTGTGCCGAGAAGGAACGTCCCCACTGTGCTGTGGCTAGGAAGCTCAGAGCGCCAGTGCTTGTGGGGCTGTGGAAGGGCTGCCTAGGGAAGGTGATGGCCAGCAGGAGCTTTCAGTGCTAGCCCCTTTGGTGTGGGAGCAGTGGCTGGACGTTTCGAATTTCGGAGCTGGGCTGTGGCTGTGCCGAGAAGGAACGTCCCCACTGTGCTGTGGCTAGGAAGCTCAGAGCGCCAGTGCTTGTGGGGCTGTGGAAGGGCTGCCTAGGGCAGGTGATGGCCAGCAAGAGCTTTCAGTGCTAGCCCCTTTGGTGTGGGAGCAGTGGCTGGACGTTTTGAATTTCGGAGGTGGGCTGTGGCTGTGCCGAGAAGGAACGTCCCCACTGTGCTGTGGCTAGGAAGCTCAGAGCGCCAGTGCTTGTGGGGCTGTGGAAGGGCTGCCTAGGGCAGGTGATGGCCAGCAAGAGCTTTCAGTGCTAGCCCCTTTGGTGTGGGAGCAGTGGCTGGACGTTTCGAATTTCGGAGCTGGGCTGTGGCTGTGCCGAGAAGGAACGTCCCCACTGTGCTGTGGCTAGGAAGCTCAGAGCGCCAGTGCTTGTGGGGCTGTGGAAGGGCAGCCTAGGGAAGGTGATGGCCAGCAGGAGCTTTCAGTGCTAGCCCCTTTGGTGTGGGAGCAGTGGCTGGACGTTTTGAATTTCGGAGCTGGGCTGTGGCTGTGCCGAGAAGGAACGTCCCCACTGTGCTGTGGCTAGGAAGCTCAGAGCGCCAGTGCTTGTGGGGCTGTGGAAGGGCTGCCTAGGGCAGGTGATGGCCAGCAAGAGCTTTCAGTGCTAGCCCCTTTGGTGTGGGAGCAGTGGCTGGACGTTTCGAATTTCGGAGCTGGGCTGTGGCTGTGCCGAGAAGGAACGTCCCCACTGTGCTGTGGCTAGGAAGCTCAGAGCGCCAGTGCTTGTGGGGCTGTGGAAGGGCTGCCTAGGGCAGGTGCTGGCCAGCAGGAGCTTTCAGTGCTAGCCCCTTTGGTGTGGGAGCAGTGGCTGGACGTTTTGAATTTCGGAGCTGGGCTGTGGCTGTGCCGAGAAGGAACGTCCCCACTGTGCTGTGGCTAGGAAGCTCAGAGCGCCAGTGCTTGTGGGGCTGTGGAAGGGCTGCCTAGGGCAGGTGCTGGCCAGCAAGAGCTTTCAGTGCTAGCCCCTTTGGTGTGGGAGCAGTGGCTGGACGTTTTGAATTTCGGAGCTGGGCTCTGGCTGTGCCGAGAAGGAACGTCCCCACTGTGCTGTGGCTAGGAAGCTCAGAGCGCCAGTGCTTGTGGGGCTGTGGAAGGGCTGCCTAGGGAAGGTGATGGCCAGCAAGAGCTTTCAGTGCTAGCCCCTTTGGTGTGGGAGCAGTGGCTGGACGTTTTGAATTTCGGAGCTGGGCTGTGGCTGTGCTGAGAAGGAACGTCCCCACTGTGCTGTGGCTTGGAAGCTCAGAGCGCCAGTGCTTGTGGGGCTGTGGAAGGGCTGCCTAGGGCAGGTGATGGCCAGCAAGAGCTTTCAGTGCTAGCCCCTTTGGTGTGGGAGCAGTGGCTGGACGTTTCCGATTTGGGAGCTGGGCTGTGGCTGTGCCGAGAAGGAACGTCCCCACTGTGCTGTGGCTAGGAAGCTCAGAGCGCCAGTGCTTGTGGGGCTGTGGAAGGGCTGCCTAGGGAAGGTGATGGCCAGCAGGAGCTTTCAGTGCTAGCCCCTTTGGTGTGGGAGCAGTGGCTGGACGTTTCGAATTTCGGAGCTGGGCTGTGGCTGTGCCGAGAAGGAACGTCCCCACTGTGCTGTGGCTAGGAAGCTCAGAGCGCCAGTGCTTGTGGGGCTGTGGAAGGGCTGCCTAGGGCAGGTGATGGCCAGCAAGAGCTTTCAGTGCTAGCCCCTTTGGTGTGGGAGCAGTGGCTGGACGTTTTGAATTTCGGAGCTGGGCTGTGGCTGTGCTGAGAAGGAACGTCCCCACTGTGCTGTGGCTAGGAAGCTCAGAGCGCCAGTGCTTGTGGGGCTGTGGAAGGGCTGCCTAGGGCAGGTGATGGCCAGCAAGAGCTTTCAGTGCTAGCCCCTTTGGTGTGGGAGCAGTGGCTGGACGTTTTGAATTTCGGAGGTGGGCTGTGGCTGTTCCGAGAAGGAACGTCCCCACTGTGCTGTGGCTAGGAAGCTCAGAGCGCCAGTGCTTGTGGGGCTGTGGAAGGGCTGCCTAGGGCAGGTGATGGCCAGCAAGAGCTTTCAGTGCTAGCCCCTTTGGTGTGGGAGCAGTGGCTGGACGTTTTGAATTTCGGAGCTGGGCTGTGGCTGTGCCGAGAAGGAACGTCCCCACTGTGCTGTGGCTAGGAAGCTCAGAGCGCCAGTGCTTGTGGGGCTGTGGAAGGGCTGCCTAGGGCAGGTGATGGCCAGCAAGAGCTTTCAGTGCTAGCCCCTTTGGTGTGGGAGCAGTGGCTGGACGTTTCGAATTTCGGAGCTGGGCTGTGGCTGTGCCGAGAAGGAACGTCCCCACTGTGCTGTGGCTAGGAAGCTCAGAGCGCCAGTGCTTGTGGGGCTGTGGAAGGGCAGCCTAGGGAAGGTGATGGCCAGCAGGAGCTTTCAGTGCTAGCCCCTTTGGTGTGGGAGCAGTGGCTGGACGTTTTGAATTTCGGAGCTGGGCTGTGGCTGTGCCGAGAAGGAACGTCCCCACTGTGCTGTGGCTAGGAAGCTCAGAGCGCCAGTGCTTGTGGGGCTGTGGAAGGGCTGCCTAGGGCAGGTGATGGCCAGCAAGAGCTTTCAGTGCTAGCCCCTTTGGTGTGGGAGCAGTGGCTGGACGTTTCGAATTTCGGAGCTGGGCTGTGGCTGTGCCGAGAAGGAACGTCCCCACTGTGCTGTGGCTAGGAAGCTCAGAGCGCCAGTGCTTGTGGGGCTGTGGAAGGGCTGCCTAGGGCAGGTGCTGGCCAGCAAGAGCTTTCAGTGCTAGCCCCTTTGGTGTGGGAGCAGTGGCTGGACGTTTTGAATTTCGGAGCTGGGCTGTGGCTGTGCCGAGAAGGAACGTCCCCACTGTGCTGTGGCTAGGAAGCTCAGAGCGCCAGTGCTTGTGGGGCTGTGGAAGGGCTGCCTAGGGCAGGTGCTGGCCAGCAAGAGCTTTCAGTGCTAGCCCCTTTGGTGTGGGAGCAGTGGCTGGATGTTTTGAATTTCGGAGCTGGGCTGTGGCTGTGCCGAGAAGGAACGTCCCCACTGTGCTGTGGCTAGGAAGCTCAGAGCGCCAGTGCTTGTGGGGCTGTGGAAGGGCTGCCTAGGGCAGGTGATGGCCAGCAAGAGCTTTCAGTGCTAGCCCCTTTGGTGTGGGAGCAGTGGCTGGACGTTTCGAATTTCGGAGCTGGGCTGTGGCTGTTCCGAGAAGGAACGTCCCCACTGTGCTGTGGCTAGGAAGCTCAGAGCGCCAGTGCTTGTGGGGCTGTGGAAGGGCTGCCTAGGGCAGGTGCTGGCCAGCAGGAGCTTTCAGTGCTAGCCCCTTTGGTGTGGGAGCAGTGGCTGGACGTTTTGAATTTCGGAGCTGGGCTGTGGCTGTGCCGAGAAGGAACGTCCCCACTGTGCTGTGGCTAGGAAGCTCAGAGCGCCAGTGCTTGTGGGGCTGTGGAAGGGCTGCCTAGGGCAGGTGCTGGCCAGCAAGAGCTTTCAGTGCTAGCCCCTTTGGTGTGGGAGCAGTGGCTGGACGTTTTGAATTTCGGAGCTGGGCTGTGGCTGTGCCGAGAAGGAACGTCCCCACTGTGCTGTGGCTAGGAAGCTCAGAGCGCCAGTGCTTGTGGGGCTGTGGAAGGGCAGCCTAGGGAAGGTGATGGCCAGCAGGAGCTTTCAGTGCTAGCCCCTTTGGTGTGGGAGCAGTGGCTGGACGTTTTGAATTTCGGAGCTGGGCTGTGGCTGTGCCGAGAAGGAACGTCCCCACTGTGCTGTGGCTAGGAAGCTCAGAGCGCCAGTGCTTGTGGGGCTGTGGAAGGGCTGCCTAGGGCAGGTGATGGCCAGCAAGAGCTTTCAGTGCTAGCCCCTTTGGTGTGGGAGCAGTGGCTGGACGTTTCGAATTTCGGAGCTGGGCTGTGGCTGTGCCGAGAAGGAACGTCCCCACTGTGCTGTGGCTAGGAAGCTCAGAGCGCCAGTGCTTGTGGGGCTGTGGAAGGGCTGCCTAGGGCAGGTGCTGGCCAGCAGGAGCTTTCAGTGCTAGCCCCTTTGGTGTGGGAGCAGTGGCTGGACGTTTTGAATTTCGGAGCTGGGCTGTGGCTGTGCCGAGAAGGAACGTCCCCACTGTGCTGTGGCTAGGAAGCTCAGAGCGCCAGTGCTTGTGGGGCTGTGGAAGGGCTGCCTAGGGCAGGTGCTGGCCAGCAAGAGCTTTCAGTGCTAGCCCCTTTGGTGTGGGAGCAGTGGCTGGACGTTTTGAATTTCGGAGCTGGGCTCTGGCTGTGCCGAGAAGGAACGTCCCCACTGTGCTGTGGCTAGGAAGCTCAGAGCGCCAGTGCTTGTGGGGCTGTGGAAGGGCTGCCTAGGGAAGGTGATGGCCAGCAAGAGCTTTCAGTGCTAGCCCCTTTGGTGTGGGAGCAGTGGCTGGACGTTTTGAATTTCGGAGCTGGGCTGTGGCTGTGCTGAGAAGGAACGTCCCCACTGTGCTGTGGCTTGGAAGCTCAGAGCGCCAGTGCTTGTGGGGCTGTGGAAGGGCTGCCTAGGGCAGGTGATGGCCAGCAAGAGCTTTCAGTGCTAGCCCCTTTGGTGTGGGAGCAGTGGCTGGACGTTTCCGATTTGGGAGCTGGGCTGTGGCTGTGCCGAGAAGGAACGTCCCCACTGTGCTGTGGCTAGGAAGCTCAGAGCGCCAGTGCTTGTGGGGCTGTGGAAGGGCTGCCTAGGGAAGGTGATGGCCAGCAGGAGCTTTCAGTGCTAGCCCCTTTGGTGTGGGAGCAGTGGCTGGACGTTTCGAATTTCGGAGCTGGGCTGTGGCTGTGCCGAGAAGGAACGTCCCCACTGTGCTGTGGCTAGGAAGCTCAGAGCGCCAGTGCTTGTGGGGCTGTGGAAGGGCTGCCTAGGGCAGGTGCTGGCCAGCAAGAGCTTTCAGTGCTAGCCCCTTTGGTGTGGGAGCAGTGGCTGGACGTTTTGAATTTCGGATCTGGGCTGTGGCTGTGCCGAGAAGGAACGTCCCCACTGTGCTGTGGCTAGGAAGCTCAGAGCGCCAGTGCTTGTGGGGCTGTGGAAGGGCTGCCTAGGGCAGGTGCTAGCCAGCAAGAGCTTTCAGTGCTAGCCCCTTTGGTGTGGGAGCAGTGGCTGGACGTTTTGAATTTCGGAGCTGGGCTGTGGCTGTGCCGAGAAGGAACGTCCCCACTGTGCTGTGGCTAGGAAGCTCAGAGCGCCAGTGCTTGTGGGGCTGTGGAAGGGCTGCCTAGGGCAGGTGCTGGCCAGCAAGAGCTTTCAGTGCTAGCCCCTTTGGTGTGGGAGCAGTGGCTGGACGTTTTGAATTTCGGAGCTGGGCTGTGGCTGTGCCGAGAAGGAACGTCCCCACTGTGCTGTGGCTAGGAAGCTCAGAGCGCCAGTGCTTGTGGGGCTGTGGAAGGGCTGCCTAGGGCAGGTGCTGGCCAGCAAGAGCTTTCAGTGCTAGCCCCTTTGGTGTGGGAGCAGTGGCTGGACGTTTCGAATTTCGGAGCTGGGCTGTGGCTGTGCTGAGAAGGAACGTCCCCACTGTGCTGTGGCTAGGAAGCTCAGAGCGCCAGTGCTTGTGGAGCTGTGGAAGGGCAGCCTAGGGCAGGTGCTGGCCAGCAAGAGCTTTCAGTGCTAGCCCCTTTGGTGTGGGAGCAGTGGCTGGAGGTTTCCGATTTGGGATCTGGGCTGTGGCTCTGCTGAGAAGGAACGTCCCCACTGTGCTGTGGCTAGGAAGCTCAGAGCGCCAGTGCTTGTGGGGCTGTGGAAGGGCTGCCAAGGGCAGGTGATGGCCAGCAAGAGCTTTCAGTGCTAGCCCCTTTGGTGTGGGAGCAGTGGCTGGACGTTTTGAATTTCGGAGCTGGGCTGTGGCTGTGCTGAGAAGGAACGTCCCCACTGTGCTGTGGCTAGGAAGCTCAGAGCGCCAGTGCTTGTGGGGCTGTGGAAGGGCAGCCTAGGGCAGGTGATGGCCAGCAAGAGCTTTCAGTGCTAGCCCCTTTGGTGTGGGAGCAGTGGCTGGACGTTTTGAATTTCGGAGCTGGGCTGTGGCTGTGCCGAGAAGGAACGTCCCCACTGTGCTGTGGCTAGGAAGCTCAGAGCGCCAGTGCTTGTGGGGCTGTGGAAGGGCTGCCTAGGGCAGGTGATGGCCAGCAAGAGCTTTCAGTGCTAGCCCCTTTGGTGTGGGAGCAGTGGCTGGACGTTTTGAATTTCGGAGCTGGGCTGTGGCTGTGCCGAGAAGGAAAGTCCCCACTGTGCTGTGGCTAGGAAGCTCAGAGCGCCAGTGCTTGTGGGGCTGTGGAAGGGCTGCCTAGGGAAGGTGCTGGCCAGCAAGAGCTTTCAGTGCTAGCCCCTTTGGTGTGGGAGCAGTGGCTGGACGTTTCGAATTTGGGAGCTGGGCTGTGGCTGTGCCGAGAAGGAACGTCCCCACTGTGCTGTGGCTAGGAAGCTCAGAGCGCCAGTGCTTGTGGGGCTGTGGAAGGGCTGCCTAGGGCAGGTGATGGCCAGCAAGAGCTTTCAGTGCTAGCCCCTTTGGTGTGGGAGCAGTGGCTGGACGTTTTGAATTTCGGAGCTGGGCTGTGGCTGTGCTGAGAAGGAACGTCCCCACTGTGCTGTGGCTAGGAAGCTCAGAGCGCCAGTGCTTGTGGGGCTGTGGAAGGGCTGCCTAGGGCAGGTGATGGCCAGCAGGAGCTTTCAGTGCTAGCCCCTTTGGTGTGGGAGCAGTGGCTGGACATTTTGAATTTCGGAGCTGGGCTGTGGCTGTGCCGAGAAGGAACGTCCCCACTGTGCTGTGGCTAGGAAGCTCAGAGCGCCAGTGCTTGTGGGGCTGTGGAAGGGCTGCCTAGGGCAGGTGATGGCCAGCAAGAGCTTTCAGTGCTAGCCCCTTTGGTGTGGGAGCAGTGGCTGGACGTTTCCGATTTGGGAGCTGGGCTCTGGCTGTGCCGAGAAGGAACGTCCCCACTGTGCTGTGGCTAGGAAGCTCAGAGCGCCAGTGCTTGTGGGGCTGTGGAAGGGCAGCCTAGGGAAGGTGATGGCCAGCAGGAGCTTTCAGTGCTAGCCCCTTTGGTGTGGGAGCAGTGGCTGGACGTTTCGAATTTCGGAGCTGGGCTGTGGCTGTGCCGAGAAGGAACGTCCCCACTGTGCTGTGGCTAGGAAGCTCAGAGCGCCAGTGCTTGTGGGGCTGTGGAAGGGCTGCCTAGGGAAGGTGCTGGCCAGCAAGAGCTTTCAGTGCTAGCCCCTTTGGTGTGGGAGCAGTGGCTGGACGTTTTGAATTTCGGGGCTGGGCTGTGGCTGTGCCGAGAAGGAACGTCCCCACTGTGCTGTGGCTAGGAAGCTCAGAGCGCCAGTGCTTGTGGGGCTGTGGAAGGGCTGCCTAGGGCAGGTGCTGGCCAGCAAGAGCTTTCAGTGCTAGCCCCTTTGGTGTGGGAGCAGTGGCTGGACGTTTTGAATTTCGGATCTGGGCTGTGGCTGTGCTGAGAAGGAACGTCCCCACTGTGCTGTGGCTAGGAAGCTCAGAGCGCCAGTGCTTGTGGGGCTGTGGAAGGGCTGCCTAGGGCAGGTGATGGCCAGCAAGAGCTTTCAGTGCTAGCCCCTTTGGTGTGGGATCAGTGGCTGGACGTTTTGAATTTCGGAGCTGGGCTGTGGCTGTGCCGAGAAGGAACGTCCCCACTGTGCTGTGGCTAGGAAGCTCAGAGCGCCAGTGCTTGTGGGGCTGTGGAAGGGCTGCCTAGGGCAGGTGATGGCCAGCAAGAGCTTTCAGTGCTAGCCCCTTTGGTGTGGGAGCAGTGGCTGGACGTTTTGAATTTCGGATCTGGGCTGTGGCTGTGCTGAGAAGGAACGTCCCCACTGTGCTGTGGCTAGGAAGCTCAGAGCGCCAGTGCTTGTGGGGCTGTGGAAGGGCTGCCTAGGGCAGGTGCTGGCCAGCAAGAGCTTTCAGTGCTAGCCCCTTTGGTGTGGGAGCAGTGGCTGGACGTTTTGAATTTCGGAGCTGGGCTGTGGCTGTGCCGAGAAGGAACGTCTGTGCTGTGCTGTGTCTAGGAAGCTCAGAGCGCCAGTGCTTGTGGGGCTGTGGAAGGGCTGCCTAGGGCAGGTGATGGCCAGCAAGAGCTTTCAGTGCTAGCCCCTTTGGTGTGGGAGCAGTGGCTGGACGTTTCGAATTTCGGAGCTGGGCTGTGCTGTGCCGAGAAGGAACGTCCCCACTGTGCTGTGGCTAGGAAGCTCAGAGCGCCAGTGCTTGTGGGGCTGTGGAAGGGCTGCCTAGGGCAGGTGATGGCCAGCAAGAGCTTTCAGTGCTAGCCCCTTTGGTGTGGGAGCAGTGGCTGGACGTTTCCGATTTGGGAGCTGGGCTGTGGCTGTGCCGAGAAGGAACGTCCCCACTGTGCTGTGGCTAGGAAGCTCAGAGCGCCAGTGCTTGTGGGGCTGTGGAAGGGCAGCCTAGGGAAGGTGATGGCCAGCAGGAGCTTTCAGTGCTAGCCCCTTTGGTGTGGGAGCAGTGGCTGGACGTTTCGAATTTCGGAGCTGGGCTGTGGCTGTGCCGAGAAGGAACGTCCCCACTGTGCTGTGGCTAGGAAGCTCAGAGCGCCAGTGCTTGTGGGGCTGTGGAAGGGCTGCCTAGGGCAGGTGATGGCCAGCAAGAGCTTTCAGTGCTAGCCCCTTTGGTGTGGGAGCAGTGGCTGGACGTTTCCGATTTGGGAGCTGGGCTCTGCCTGTGCCGAGAAGGAACGTCCCCACTGTGCTGTGGCTAGGAAGCTCAGAGCGCCAGTGCTTGTGGGGCTGTGGAAGGGCTGCCTAGGGAAGGTGCTGGCCAGCAAGAGCTTTCAGTGCTAGCCCCTTTGGTGTGGGAGCAGTGGCTGGACGTTTTGAATTTCGGAGCTGGGCTGTGGCTGTGCTGAGAAGGAACGTCCCCACTGTGCTGTGGCTAGGAAGCTCAGAGCGCCAGTGCTTGTGGGGCTGTGGAAGGGCTGCCTAGGGCAGGTGATGGCCAGCAAGAGCTTTCAGTGCTAGCCCCTTTGGTGTGGGAGCAGTGGCTGGACGTTTTGAATTTCGGAGCTGGGCTGTGGCTGTGCCGAGAAGGAACGTCCCCACTGTGCTGTGGCTGGGAAGCTCAGAGCGCCAGTGCTTGTGGGGCTGTGGAAGGGCTGCCTAGGGCAGGTGATGGCCAGCAAGAGCTTTCAGTGCTAGCCCCTTTGGTGTGGGAGCAGTGGCTGGACGTTTTGAATTTCGGAGCTGGGCTGTGGCTGTGCTGAGAAGGAACGTCCCCACTGTGCTGTGGCTAGGAAGCTCAGAGCGCCAGTGCTTGTGGGGCTGTGGAAGGGCTGCCTAGGGCAGGTGCTGGCCAGCAAGAGCTTTCAGTGCTAGCCCCTTTGGTGTGGGAGCAGTGGCTGGACGTTTTGAATTTCGGAGCTGGGCTGTGGCTGTGCTGAGAAGGAACGTCCCCACTGTGCTGTGGCTAGGAAGCTCAGAGCGCCAGTGCTTGTGGGGCTGTGGAAGGGCTGCCTAGGGCAGGTGATGGCCAGCAAGAGCTTTCAGTGCTAGCCCCTTTGGTGTGGGAGCAGTGGCTGGACGTTTTGAATTTCGGAGCTGGGCTGTGGCTGTGCCGAGAAGGAACGTCCCCACTGTGCTGTGGCTAGGAAGCTCAGAGCGCCAGTGCTTGTGGGGCTGTGGAAGGGCTGCCTAGGGCAGGTGATGGCCAGCAAGAGCTTTCAGTGCTAGCCCCTTTGGTGTGGGAGCAGTGGCTGGACGTTTTGAATTTCGGAGCTGGGCTGTGGCTGTGCTGAGAAGGAACGTCCCCACTGTGCTGTGGCTAGGAAGCTCAGAGCGCCAGTGCTTGTGGGGCTGTGGAAGGGCTGCCTAGGGCAGGTGATGGCCAGCAAGAGCTTTCAGTGCTAGCCCCTTTGGTGTGGGAGCAGTGGCTGGAGGTTTCCGATTTGGGATCTGGGCTGTGGCTCTGCTGAGAAGGAACGTCCCCACTGTGCTGTTTCTAGGAACCTCAGAGCGCCAGTGCTTGTGGGGCTGTGGAAGGGCAGCCTAGGGCAGGTGATGGCCAGCAAGAGCTTTCAGTGCTAGCCCCTTTGGTGTGGGAGCAGTGGCTGGACGTTTTGAATTTCGGAGCTGGGCTCTGGCTGTGCTGAGAAGGAACGTCCCCACTGTGCTGTGGCTAGGAAGCTCAGAGCGCCAGTGCTTGTGGGGCTGTGGAAGGGCTGCCTAGGGCAGGTGCTGGCCAGCAAGAGCTTTCAGTGCTAGCCCCTTTGGTGTGGGAGCAGTGGCTGGACTTTTCGAATTTCGGAGCTGGGCTGTGGCTGTGCTGAGAAGGAACGTCCCCACTGTGCTGTGGCTAGGAAGCTCAGAGCGCCAGTGCTTGTGGGGCTGTGGAAGGGCTGCCTAGGGCAGGTGATGGCCAGCAAGAGCTTTCAGTGCTAGCCCCTTTGGTGTGGGAGCAGTGGCTGGACATTTTGAATTTCGGAGCTGGGCTCTGGCTGTGCTGAGAAGGAACGTCCCCACTGTGCTGTGGCTAGGAAGCTCAGAGCGCCAGTGCTTGTGGGGCTGTGGAAGGGCTGCCTAGGGCAGGTGATGGCCAGCAGGAGCTTTCAGTGCTAGCCCCTTTGGTGTGGGAGCAGTGGCTGGACGTTTCCGATTTGGGAGTTGGGCTCTGGCTGTGCCGAGAAGGAACGTCCCCACTGTGCTATGGCTAGGAAGCTCAGAGCGCCAGTGCTTGTGGGGCTGTGGAAGGGCTGCCTAGGGAAGGTGATGGCCAGCAAGAGCTTTCAGTGCTAGCCCCTTTGGTGTGGGAGCAGTGGCTGGACGTTTCCGATTTGGGAGCTGGGCTGTGGCTGTGCCGAGAAGGAACGTCCCCACTGTGCTGTGGCTAGGAAGCTCAGAGCGCCAGTGCTTGTGGGGCTGTGGAAGGGCTGCCTAGGGCAGGTGATGGCCAGCAGGAGCTTTCAGTGCTAGCCCCTTTGGTGTGGGAGCAGTGGCTGGACGTTTTGAATTTCGGAGCTGGGCTGTGGCTGTGCTGAGAAGGAACGTCCCCACTGTGCTGTGGCTAGGAAGCTCAGAGCGCCAGTGCTTGTGGGGCTGTGGAAGGGCTGCCTAGGGCAGGTGCTGGCCAGCAAGAGCTTTCAGTGCTAGCCCCTTTGGTGTGGGAGCAGTGGCTGGACGTTTTGAATTTCGGATCTGGGCTGTGGCTGTGCCGAGAAGGAACGTCCCCACTGTGCTGTGGCTAGGAAGCTCAGAGCGCCAGTGCTTGTGGGGCTGTGGAAGGGCTGCCTAGGGCAGGTGCTGGCCAGCAAGAGCTTTCAGTGCTAGCCCCTTTGGTGTGGGAGCAGTGGCTGGACGTTTTGAATTTCGGAGCTGGGCTGTGGCTGTGCTGAGAAGGAACGTCCCCACTGTGCTGTGGCTAGGAAGCTCAGAGCGCCAGTGCTTGTGGGGCTGTGGAAGGGCTGCCTAGGGCAGGTGCTGGCCAGCAAGAGCTTTCAGTGCTAGCCCCTTTGGTGTGGGAGCAGTGGCTGGACGTTTTGAATTTCGGAGCTGGGCTGTGGCTGTGCCGAGAAGGAACGTCCCCACTGTGCTGTGGCTAGGAAGCTCAGAGCGCCAGTGCTTGTGGGGCTGTGGAAGGGCTGCCTAGGGCAGGTGATGGCCAGCAAGAGCTTTCAGTGCTAGCCCCTTTGGTGTGGGAGCAGTGGCTGGACGTTTTGAATTTCGGAGCTGGGCTGTGGCTGTGCTGAGAAGGAACGTCCCCACTGTGCTGTGGCTAGGAAGCTCAGAGCGCCAGTGCTTGTGGGGCTGTGGAAGGGCTGCCTAGGGCAGGTGCTGGCCAGCAAGAGCTTTCAGTGCTAGCCCCTTTGGTGTGGGAGCAGTGGCTGGACGTTTTGAATTTCGGAGCTGGGCTGTGGCTGTGCCGAGAAGGAACGTCCCCACTGTGCTGTGGCTAGGAAGCTCAGAGCGCCAGTGCTTGTGGGGCTGTGGAAGGGCTGCCTAGGGCAGGTGATGGCCAGCAAGAGCTTTCAGTGCTAGCCCCTTTGGTGTGGGAGCAGTGGCTGGACGTTTTGAATTTCGGAGCTGGGCTGTGGCTGTGCCGAGAAGGAACGTCCCCACTGTGCTGTGGCTAGGAAGCTCAGAGCGCCAGTGCTTGTGGGGCTGTGGAAGGGCTGCCTAGGGCAGGTGATGGCCAGCAAGAGCTTTCAGTGCTAGCCCCTTTGGTGTGGGAGCAGTGGCTGGACGTTTTGAATTTCGGAGCTGGGCTGTGGCTGTGCTGAGAAGGAACGTCCCCACTGTGCTGTGGCTAGGAAGCTCAGAGCGCCAGTGCTTGTGGGGCTGTGGAAGGGCTGCCTAGGGCAGGTGCTGGCCAGCAAGAGCTTTCAGTGCTAGCCCCTTTGGTGTGGGAGCAGTGGCTGGACGTTTTGAATTTCGGAGCTGGGCTGTGGCTGTGCTGAGAAGGAACGTCCCCACTGTGCTGTGGCTAGGAAGCTCAGAGCGCCAGTGCTTGTGGGGCTGTGGAAGGGCTGCCTAGGGCAGGTGATGGCCAGCAAGAGCTTTCAGTGCTAGCCCCTTTGGTGTGGGAGCAGTGGCTGGACGTTTTGAATTTCGGAGCTGGGCTGTGGCTGTGCTGAGAAGGAACGTCCCCACTGTGCTGTGGCTAGGAAGCTCAGAGCGCCAGTGCTTGTGGGGCTGTGGAAGGGCTGCCTAGGGCAGGTGATGGCCAGCAAGAGCTTTCAGTGCTAGCCCCTTTGGTGTGGGAGCAGTGGCTGGACGTTTTGAATTTCGGAGCTGGGCTGTGGCTGTGCTGAGAAGGAACGTCCCCACTGTGCTGTGGCTAGGAAGCTCAGAGCGCCAGTGCTTGTGGGGCTGTGGAAGGGCTGCCTAGGGCAGGTGATGGCCAGCAAGAGCTTTCAGTGCTAGCCCCTTTGGTGTGGGAGCAGTGGCTGGACGTTTTGAATTTCGGATCTGGGCTGTGGCTGTTCCGAGAAGGAACGTCCCCACTGTGCTGTGGCTAGGAAGCTCAGAGCGCCAGTGCTTGTGGGGCTGTGGAAGGGCTGCCTAGGGCAGGTGATGGCCAGCAAGAGCTTTCAGTGCTAGCCCCTTTGGTGTGGGAGCAGTGGCTGGACGTTTTGAATTTCGGAGCTGGGCTGTGGCTGTGCCGAGAAGGAACGTCCCCACTGTGCTGTGGCTAGGAAGCTCAGAGCGCCAGTGCTTGTGGGGCTGTGGAAGGGCTGCCTAGGGCAGGTGATGGCCAGCAAGAGCTTTCAGTGCTAGCCCCTTTGGTGTGGGAGCAGTGGCTGGACGTTTCGAATTTCGGAGCTGGGCTGTGGCTGTGCCGAGAAGGAACGTCCCCACTGTGCTGTGGCTAGGAAGCTCAGAGCGCCAGTGCTTGTGGGGCTGTGGAAGGGCAGCCTAGGGAAGGTGATGGCCAGCAGGAGCTTTCAGTGCTAGCCCCTTTGGTGTGGGAGCAGTGGCTGGACGTTTTGAATTTCGGAGCTGGGCTGTGGCTGTGCCGAGAAGGAACGTCCCCACTGTGCTGTGGCTAGGAAGCTCAGAGCGCCAGTGCTTGTGGGGCTGTGGAAGGGCTGCCTAGGGCAGGTGCTGGCCAGCAGGAGCTTTCAGTGCTAGCCCCTTTGGTGTGGGAGCAGTGGCTGGACGTTTTGAATTTCGGAGCTGGGCTGTGGCTGTGCCGAGAAGGAACGTCCCCACTGTGCTGTGGCTAGGAAGCTCAGAGCGCCAGTGCTTGTGGGGCTGTGGAAGGGCTGCCTAGGGCAGGTGCTGGCCAGCAAGAGCTTTCAGTGCTAGCCCCTTTGGTGTGGGAGCAGTGGCTGGACGTTTTGAATTTCGGAGCTGGGCTCTGGCTGTGCCGAGAAGGAACGTCCCCACTGTGCTGTGGCTAGGAAGCTCAGAGCGCCAGTGCTTGTGGGGCTGTGGAAGGGCTGCCTAGGGCAGGTGCTGGCCAGCAAGAGCTTTCAGTGCTAGCCCCTTTGGTGTGGGAGCAGTGGCTGGACGTTTTGAATTTCGGAGCTGGGCTGTGGCTGTGCTGAGAAGGAACGTCCCCACTGTGCTGTGGCTTGGAAGCTCAGAGCGCCAGTGCTTGTGGGGCTGTGGAAGGGCTGCCTAGGGCAGGTGATGGCCAGCAAGAGCTTTCAGTGCTAGCCCCTTTGGTGTGGGAGCAGTGGCTGGACGTTTCCGATTTGGGAGCTGGGCTGTGGCTGTGCCGAGAAGGAACGTCCCCACTGTGCTGTGTCTAGGAAGCTCAGAGCGCCAGTGCTTGTGGGGCTGTGGAAGGGCTGCCTAGGGAAGGTGATGGCCAGCAGGAGCTTTCAGTGCTAGCCCCTTTGGTGTGGGAGCAGTGGCTGGACGTTTCGAATTTCGGAGCTGGGCTGTGGCTGTGCCGAGAAGGAACGTCCCCACTGTGCTGTGGCTAGGAAGCTCAGAGCGCCAGTGCTTGTGGGGCTGTGGAAGGGCTGCCTAGGGCAGGTGCTGGCCAGCAAGAGCTTTCAGTGCTAGCCCCTTTGGTGTGGGAGCAGTGGCTGGACGTTTTGAATTTCGGATCTGGGCTGTGGCTGTGCCGAGAAGGAACGTCCCCACTGTGCTGTGGCTAGGAAGCTCAGAGCGCCAGTGCTTGTGGGGCTGTGGAAGGGCTGCCTAGGGCAGGTGCTGGCCAGCAAGAGCTTTCAGTGCTAGCCCCTTTGGTGTGGGAGCAGTGGCTGGACGTTTTGAATTTCGGAGCTGGGCTGTGGCTGTGCCGAGAAGGAACGTCCCCACTGTGCTGTGGCTAGGAAGCTCAGAGCGCCAGTGCTTGTGGGGCTGTGGAAGGGCTGCCTAGGGCAGGTGCTGGCCAGCAAGAGCTTTCAGTGCTAGCCCCTTTGGTGTGGGAGCAGTGGCTGGACGTTTTGAATTTCGGAGCTGGGCTGTGGCTGTGCTGAGAAGGAACGTCCCCACTGTGCTGTGGCTTGGAAGCTCAGAGCGCCAGTGCTTGTGGGGCTGTGGAAGGGCTGCCTAGGGCAGGTGATGGCCAGCAAGAGCTTTCAGTGCTAGCCCCTTTGGTGTGGGAGCAGTGGCTGGACGTTTCCGATTTGGGAGCTGGGCTGTGGCTGTGCCGAGAAGGAACGTCCCCACTGTGCTGTGGCTAGGAAGCTCAGAGCGCCAGTGCTTGTGGGGCTGTGGAAGGGCTGCCTAGGGAAGGTGATGGCCAGCAGGAGCTTTCAGTGCTAGCCCCTTTGGTGTGGGAGCAGTGGCTGGACGTTTCGAATTTCGGAGCTGGGCTGTGGCTGTGCCGAGAAGGAACGTCCCCACTGTGCTGTGGCTAGGAAGCTCAGAGCGCCAGTGCTTGTGGGGCTGTGGAAGGGCTGCCTAGGGCAGGTGCTGGCCAGCAAGAGCTTTCAGTGCTAGCCCCTTTGGTGTGGGAGCAGTGGCTGGACGTTTTGAATTTCGGAGCTGGGCTGTGGCTGTGCCGAGAAGGAACGTCCCCACTGTGCTGTGGCTAGGAAGCTCAGAGCGCCAGTGCTTGTGGGGCTGTGGAAGGGCTGCCTAGGGCAGGTGCTAGCCAGCAAGAGCTTTCAGTGCTAGCCCCTTTGGTGTGGATGCAGTGGCTGGACGTTTTGAATTTCGGAGCTGGGCTGTGGCTGTGCTGAGAAGGAACGTCCCCACTGTGCTGTGGCTAGGAAGCTCAGAGCGCCAGTGCTTGTGGGGCTGTGGAAGGGCTGCCTAGGGCAGGTGCTGGCCAGCAAGAGCTTTCAGTGCTAGCCCCTTTGGTGTGGGAGCAGTGGCTGGACGTTTTGAATTTCGGAGCTGGGCTGTGGCTGTGCCGAGAAGGAACGTCCCCACTGTGCTGTGGCTAGGAAGCTCAGAGCGCCAGTGCTTGTGGGGCTGTGGAAGGGCTGCCTAGGGCAGGTGCTAGCCAGCAAGAGCTTTCAGTGCTAGCCCCTTTGGTGTGGATGCAGTGGCTGGACGTTTTGAATTTCGGAGCTGGGCTGTGGCTGTGCTGAGAAGGAACGTCCCCACTGTGCTGTGGCTAGGAAGCTCAGAGCGCCAGTGCTTGTGGGGCTGTGGAAGGGCTGCCTAGGGCAGGTGCTGGCCAGCAAGAGCTTTCAGTGCTAGCCCCTTTGGTGTGGGAGCAGTGGCTGGACGTTTTGAATTTCGGAGCTGGGCTGTGGCTGTGCCGAGAAGGAACGTCCCCACTGTGCTGTGGCTAGGAAGCTCAGAGCGCCAGTGCTTGTGGGGCTGTGGAAGGGCTGCCTAGGGCAGGTGCTGGCCAGCAAGAGCTTTCAGTGCTAGCCCCTTTGGTGTGGGAGCAGTGGCTGGACGTTTTGAATTTCGGAGCTGGGCTGTGGCTGTGCTGAGAAGGAACGTCCCCACTGTGCTGTGGCTAGGAAGCTCAGAGCGCCAGTGCTTGTGGAGCTGTGGAAGGGCAGCCTAGGGCAGGTGCTGGCCAGCAAGAGCTTTCAGTGCTAGCCCCTTTGGTGTGGGAGCAGTGGCTGGACGTTTCCGATTTGGGATCTGGGCTGTGGCTCTGCTGAGAAGGAACGTCCCCACTGTGCTGTGGCTAGGAAGCTCAGAGCGCCAGTGCTTGTGGGGCTGTGGAAGGGCTGCCAAGGGAAGGTGATGGCCAGCAAGAGCTTTCAGTGCTAGCCCCTTTGGTGTGGGAGCAGTGGCTGGACGTTTTGAATTTCGGAGCTGGGCTGTGGCTGTGCTGAGAAGGAACGTCCCCACTGTGCTGTGGCTAGGAAGCTCAGAGCGCCAGTGCTTGTGGGGCTGTGGAAGGGCAGCCTAGGGCAGGTGATGGCCAGCAAGAGCTTTCAGTGCTAGCCCCTTTGGTGTGGGAGCAGTGGCTGGACGTTTTGAATTTCGGAGCTGGGCTGTGGCTGTGCCGAGAAGGAACGTCCCCACTGTGCTGTGGCTAGGAAGCTCAGAGCGCCAGTGCTTGTGGGGCTGTGGAAGGGCTGCCTAGGGCAGGTGATGGCCAGCAAGAGCTTTCAGTGCTAGCCCCTTTGGTGTGGGAGCAGTGGCTGGACGTTTTGAATTTCGGAGCTGGGCTGTGGCTGTGCCGAGAAGGAAAGTCCCCACTGTGCTGTGGCTAGGAAGCTCAGAGCGCCAGTGCTTGTGGGGCTGTGGAAGGGCTGCCTAGGGCAGGTGCTGGCCAGCAAGAGCTTTCAGTGCTAGCCCCTTTGGTGTGGGAGCAGTGGCTGGACGTTTTGAATTTCGGAGCTGGGCTGTGGCTGTGCTGAGAAGGAACGTCCCCACTGTGCTGTGGCTAGGAAGCTCAGAGCGCCAGTGCTTGTGGGGCTGTGGAAGGGCTGCCTAGGGCAGGTGATGGCCAGCAGGAGCTTTCAGTGCTAGCCCCTTTGGTGTGGGAGCAGTGGCTGGACATTTTGAATTTCGGAGCTGGGCTGTGGCTGTGCCGAGAAGGAACGTCCCCACTGTGCTGTGGCTAGGAAGCTCAGAGCGCCAGTGCTTGTGGGGCTGTGGAAGGGCTGCCTAGGGCAGGTGATGGCCAGCAAGAGCTTTCAGTGCTAGCCCCTTTGGTGTGGGAGCAGTGGCTGGACGTTTCCGATTTGGGAGCTGGGCTCTGGCTGTGCCGAGAAGGAACGTCCCCACTGTG
Source organism: Aptenodytes patagonicus (assembly GCF_965638725.1). Classification (NCBI taxonomy): domain Eukaryota; kingdom Metazoa; phylum Chordata; class Aves; order Sphenisciformes; family Spheniscidae; genus Aptenodytes; species Aptenodytes patagonicus. The sequence goes on along the minus strand of NW_027472094.1, from coordinate 148,809 downwards.
CTGTGGCTAGGAAGCTCAGAGCGCCAGTGCTTGTGGGGCTGTGGAAGGGCAGCCTAGGGAAGGTGATGGCCAGCAGGAGCTTTCAGTGCTAGCCCCTTTGGTGTGGGAGCAGTGGCTGGACGTTTTGAATTTCGGATCTGGGCTGTGGCTGTGCTGAGAAGGAACGTCCCCACTGTGCTGTGGCTAGGAAGCTCAGAGCGGCAGTGCTTGTGGGGCTGTGGAAGGGCTGCCTAGGGCAGGTGCTGGCCAGCAAGAGCTTTCAGTGCTAGCCCCTTTGGTGTGGGAGCAGTGGCTGGACGTTTTGAATTTCGGGGCTGGGCTGTGGCTGTGCCGAGAAGGAACGTCCCCACTGTGCTGTGGCTAGGAAGCTCAGAGCGCCAGTGCTTGTGGGGCTGTGGAAGGGCTGCCTAGGGCAGGTGCTGGCCAGCAAGAGCTTTCAGTGCTAGCCCCTTTGGTGTGGGAGCAGTGGCTGGACGTTTTGAATTTCGGATCTGGGCTGTGGCTGTGCTGAGAAAGAACGTCCCCACTGTGCTGTGGCTAGGAAGATCAGAGCGCCAGTGCTTGTGGGGCTGTGGAAGGGCTGCCTAGGGCAGGTGATGGCCAGCAAGAGCTTTCAGTGCTAGCCCCTTTGGTGTGGGATCAGTGGCTGGACGTTTTGAATTTCGGAGCTGGGCTGTGGCTGTGCCGAGAAGGAACGTCCCCACTGTGCTGTGGCTAGGAAGCTCAGAGCGCCAGTGCTTGTGGGGCTGTGGAAGGGCTGCCTAGGGCAGGTGCTGGCCAGCAAGAGCTTTCAGTGCTAGCCCCTTTGGTGTGGGAGCAGTGGCTGGACGTTTTGAATTTCGGATCTGGGCTGTGGCTGTGCTGAGAAGGAACGTCCCCACTGTGCTGTGGCTAGGAAGCTCAGAGCGCCAGTGCTTGTGGGGCTGTGGAAGGGCTGCCTAGGGCAGGTGATGGCCAGCAAGAGCTTTCAGTGCTAGCCCCTTTGGTGTGGGAGCAGTGGCTGGACGTTTTGAATTTCGGAGGTGGGCTGTGGCTGTGCTGAGAAGGAACGTCCCCACTGTGCTGTGGCTAGGAAGCTCAGAGCGCCAGTGCTTGTGGGGCTGTGGAAGGGCTGCCTAGGGCAGGTGATGGCCAGCAAGAGCTTTCAGTGCTAGCCCCTTTGGTGTGGGAGCAGTGGCTGGACGTTTTGAATTTCGGAGCTGGGCTGTGGCTGTGCCGAGAAGGAACGTCCCCACTGTGCTGTGGCTAGGAAGCTCAGAGCGCCAGTGCTTGTGGGGCTGTGGAAGGGCTGCCTAGGGCAGGTGATGGCCAGCAAGAGCTTTCAGTGCTAGCCCCTTTGGTGTGGGAGCAGTGGCTGGACGTTTCGAATTTCGGAGCTGGGCTGTGGCTGTGCCGAGAAGGAACGTCCCCACTGTGCTGTGGCTAGGAAGCTCAGAGCGGCAGTGCTTGTGGGGCTGTGGAAGGGCTGCCTAGGGCAGGTGATGGCCAGCAAGAGCTTTCAGTGCTAGCCCCTTTGGTGTGGGAGCAGTGGCTGGACGTTTCCGATTTGGGAGCTGGGCTCTGGCTGTGCCGAGAAGGAACGTCCCCACTGTGCTGTGGCTAGGAAGCTCAGAGCGCCAGTGCTTGTGGGGCTGTGGAAGGGCAGCCTAGGGAAGGTGATGGCCAGCAGGAGCTTTCAGTGCTAGCCCCTTTGGTGTGGGAGCAGTGGCTGGACGTTTCGAATTTCGGAGCTGGGCTGTGGCTGTGCCGAGAAGGAACGTCCCCACTGTGCTGTGGCTAGGAAGCTCAGAGCGCCAGTGCTTGTGGGGCTGTGGAAGGGCTGCCTAGGGCAGGTGCTGGCCAGCAAGAGCTTTCAGTGCTAGCCCCTTTGGTGTGGGAGCAGTGGCTGGACGTTTTGAATTTCGGAGCTGGGCTGTGGCTGTGCTGAGAAGGAACGTCCCCACTGTGCTGTGGCTAGGAAGCTCAGAGCGCCAGTGCTTGTGGGGCTGTGGAAGGGCTGCCTAGGGAAGGTGATGGCCAGCAAGAGCTTTCAGTGCTAGCCCCTTTGGTGTGGGAGCAGTGGCTGGACGTTTTGAATTTTGGAGCTGGGCTGTGGCTGTGCTGAGAAGGAACGTCCCCACTGTGCTGTGGCTAGGAAGCTCAGAGCGCCAGTGCTTGTGGGGCTGTGGAAGGGCTGCCTAGGGCAGGTGATGGCCAGCAAGAGCTTTCAGTGCTAGCCCCTTTGGTGTGGGAGCAGTGGCTGGACGTTTCCGATTTGGGAGCTGGGCTGTGGCTGTGCCGAGAAGGAACGTCCCCACTGTGCTGTGGCTAGGAAGCTCAGAGCGCCAGTGCTTGTGGGGCTGTGGAAGGGCAGCCTAGGGAAGGTGATGGCCAGCAGGAGCTTTCAGTGCTAGCCCCTTTGGTGTGGGAGCAGTGGCTGGACGTTTCGAATTTCGGAGCTGGGCTGTGGCTGTGCCGAGAAGGAACGTCCCCACTGTGCTGTGGCTAGGAAGCTCAGAGCGCCAGTGCTTGTGGGGCTGTGGAAGGGCTGCCTAGGGCAGGTGCTGGCCAGCAAGAGCTTTCAGTGCTAGCCCCTTTGGTGTGGGAGCAGTGGCTGGACGTTTTGAATTTCGGATCTGGTCTGTGGCTGTGCCGAGAAGGAACGTCCCCACTGTGCTGTGGCTAGGAAGCTCAGAGCGCCAGTGCTTGTGGGGCTGTGGAAGGGCTGCCTAGGGCAGGTGCTGGCCAGCAAGAGCTTTCAGTGCTAGCCCCTTTGGTGTGGGAGCAGTGGCTGGACGTTTTGAATTTCGGAGCTGGGCTGTGGCTGTGCTGAGAAGGAACGTCCCCACTGTGCTGTGGCTAGGAAGCTCAGAGCGCCAGTGCTTGTGGGGCTGTGGAAGGGCTGCCTAGGGCAGGTGCTGGCCAGCAAGAGCTTTCAGTGCTAGCCCCTTTGGTGTGGGAGCAGTGGCTGGACGTTTTGAATTTCGGATCTGGGCTGTGGCTGTGCCGAGAAGGAACGTCCCCACTGTGCTGTGGCTAGGAAGCTCAGAGCGCCAGTGCTTGTGGGGCTGTGGAAGGGCTGCCTAGGGCAGGTGATGGCCAGCAAGAGCTTTCAGTGCTAGCCCCTTTGGTGTGGGAGCAGTGGCTGGACGTTTTGAATTTCGGAGCTGGGCTGTGGCTGTGCTGAGAAGGAACGTCCCCACTGTGCTGTGGCTAGGAAGCTCAGAGCGCCAGTGCTTGTGGGGCTGTGGAAGGGCTGCCTAGGGCAGGTGCTGGCCAGCAAGAGCTTTCAGTGCTAGCCCCTTTGGTGTGGGAGCAGTGGCTGGACGTTTTGAATTTCGGAGCTGGGCTGTGGCTGTGCTGAGAAGGAACGTCCCCACTGTGCTGTGGCTAGGAAGCTCAGAGCGCCAGTGCTTGTGGGGCTGTGGAAGGGCTGCCTAGGGCAGGTGATGGCCAGCAAGAGCTTTCAGTGCTAGCCCCTTTGGTGTGGGAGCAGTGGCTGGACGTTTTGAATTTCGGAGCTGGGCTGTGGCTGTGCCGAGAAGGAACGTCCCCACTGTGCTGTGGCTAGGAAGCTCAGAGCGCCAGTGCTTGTGGGGCTGTGGAAGGGCTGCCTAGGGCAGGTGATGGCCAGCAAGAGCTTTCAGTGCTAGCCCCTTTGGTGTGGGAGCAGTGGCTGGAGGTTTCCGATTTGGGATCTGGGCTGTGGCTCTGCTGAGAAGGAACGTCCCCACTGTGCTGTTTCTAGGAACCTCAGAGCGCCAGTGCTTGTGGGGCTGTGGAAGGGCTGCCTAGGGCAGGTGATGGCCAGCAAGAGCTTTCAGTGCTAGCCCCTTTGGTGTGGGAGCAGTGGCTGGACGTTTCGAATTTCGGAGCTGGGCTGTGGCTGTGCTGAGAAGGAACGTCCCCACTGTGCTGTGGCTAGGAAGCTCAGAGCGCCAGTGCTTGTGGGGCTGTGGAAGGGCAGCCTAGGGCAGGTGATGGCCAGCAAGAGCTTTCAGTGCTAGCCCCTTTGGTGTGGGAGCAGTGGCTGGACGTTTTGAATTTCGGAGCTGGGCTGTGGCTGTGCTGAGAAGGAACGTCCCCTCTGTGCTGTGGCTAGGAAGCTCAGAGCGCCAGTGCTTGTGGGGCTGTGGAAGGGCTGCCTAGGGCAGGTGATGGCCAGCAAGAGCTTTCAGTGCTAGCCCCTTTGGTGTGGGAGCAGTGGCTGGACGTTTTGAATTTCGGAGCTGGGCTCTGGCTGTGCTGAGAAGGAACGTCCCCACTGTGCTGTGGCTAGGAAGCTCAGAGCGCCAGTGCTTGTGGGGCTGTGGAAGGGCTGCCTAGGGAAGGTGCTGGCCAGCAAGAGCTTTCAGTGCTAGCCCCTTTGGTGTGGGAGCAGTGGCTGGACTTTTCGAATTTCGGAGCTGGGCTGTGGCTGTGCTGAGAAGGAACGTCCCCACTGTGCTGTGGCTAGGAAGCTCAGAGCGCCAGTGCTTGTGGGGCTGTGGAAGGGCTGCCTAGGGCAGGTGATGGCCAGCAAGAGCTTTCAGTGCTAGCCCCTTTGGTGTGGGAGCAGTGGCTGTACATTTTGAATTTCGGAGCTGGGCTCTGGCTGTGCTGAGAAGGAACGTCCCCACTGTGCTGTGGCTAGGAAGCTCAGAGCGCCAGTGCTTGTGGGGCTGTGGAAGGGCTGCCTAGGGCAGGTGATGGCCAGCAGGAGCTTTCAGTGCTAGCCCCTTTGGTGTGGGCGCAGTGGCTGGACGTTTCCGATTTGGGAGCTGGGCTGTGGCTGTGCCGAGAAGGAACGTCCCCACTGTGCTGTGGCTAGGAAGCTCAGAGCGCCAGTGCTTGTGGGGCTGTGGAAGGGCAGCCTAGGGAAGGTGATGGCCAGCAGGAGCTTTCAGTGCTAGCCCCTTTGGTGTGGGAGCAGTGGCTGGACGTTTTGAATTTCGGAGCTGGGCTGTGGCTGTGCTGAGAAGGAACGTCCCCACTGTGCTGTGGCTAGGAAGCTCAGAGCGCCAGTGCTTGTGGGGCTGTGGAAGGGCTGCCTAGGGCAGGTGCTGGCCAGCAAGAGCTTTCAGTGCTAGCCCCTTTGGTGTGGGAGCAGTGGCTGGACGTTTCCGATTTGGGAGCTGGGCTGTGGCTGTGCCGAGAAGGAACGTCCCCACTGTGCTGTGGCTAGGAAGCTCAGAGCGCCAGTGCTTGTGGGGCTGTGGAAGGGCAGCCTAGGGAAGGTGATGGCCAGCAGGAGCTTTCAGTGCTAGCCCCTTTGGTGTGGGAGCAGTGGCTGGACGTTTCGAATTTCGGAGCTGGGCTGTGGCTGTGCCGAGAAGGAACGTCCCCACTGTGCTGTGGCTAGGAAGCTCAGAGCGCCAGTGCTTGTGGGGCTGTGGAAGGGCTGCCTAGGGCAGGTGCTGGCCAGCAAGAGCTTTCAGTGCTAGCCCCTTTGGTGTGGGAGCAGTGGCTGGACGTTTTGAATTTCGGATCTGGGCTGTGGCTGTGCCGAGAAGGAACGTCCCCACTGTGCTGTGGCTAGGAAGCTCAGAGCGCCAGTGCTTGTGGGGCTGTGGAAGGGCTGCCTAGGGCAGGTGCTGGCCAGCAAGAGCTTTCAGTGCTAGCCCCTATGGTGTGGGAGCAGTGGCTGGACGTTTTGAATTTCGGAGCTGGGCTGTGGCTGTGCTGAGAAGGAACGTCCCCACTGTGCTGTGGCTAGGAAGCTCAGAGCGCCAGTGCTTGTGGGGCTGTGGAAGGGCTGCCTAGGGCAGGTGATGGCCAGCAAGAGCTTTCAGTGCTAGCCCCTTTGGTGTGGGAGCAGTGGCTGGACGTTTTGAATTTCGGAGCTGGGCTGGGGCTGTGCCGAGAAGGAACGTCCCCACTGTGCTGTGGCTAGGAAGCTCAGAGCGCCAGTGCTTGTGGGGCTGTGGAAGGGCTGCCTAGGGCAGGTGCTGGCCAGCAAGAGCTTTCAGTGCTAGCCCCTTTGGTGTGGGAGCAGTGGCTGGACGTTTTGAATTTCGGAGCTGGGCTGTGGCTGTGCTGAGAAGGAACGTCCCCACTGTGCTGTGGCTAGGAAGCTCAGAGCGCCAGTGCTTGTGGGGCTGTGGAAGGGCTGCCTAGGGCAGGTGCTGGCCAGCAAGAGCTTTCAGTGCTAGCCCCTTTGGTGTGGGAGCAGTGGCTGGACGTTTTGAATTTCGGAGGTGGGCTGTGGCTGTGCTGAGAAGGAACGTCCCCACTGTGCTGTGGCTAGGAAGCTCAGAGCGCCAGTGCTTGTGGGGCTGTGGAAGGGCTGCCTAGGGCAGGTGATGGCCAGCAAGAGCTTTCAGTGCTAGCCCCTTTGGTGTGGGAGCAGTGGCTGGACGTTTTGAATTTCGGAGCTGGGCTGTGGCTGTGCCGAGAAGGAACGTCCCCACTGTGCTGTGGCTAGGAAGCTCAGAGCGCCAGTGCTTGTGGGGCTGTGGAAGGGCTGCCTAGGGCAGGTGATGGCCAGCAAGAGCTTTCAGTGCTAGCCCCTTTGGTGTGGGAGCAGTGGCTGGACGTTTTGAATTTCGGAGCTGGGCTGTGGCTGTGCTGAGAAGGAACGTCCCCACTGTGCTGTGGCTAGGAAGCTCAGAGCGCCAGTGCTTGTGGGGCTGTGGAAGGGCTGCCTAGGGCAGGTGATGGCCAGCAAGAGCTTTCAGTGCTAGCCCCTTTGGTGTGGGAGCAGTGGCTGGACGTTTTGAATTTCGGAGCTGGGCTGTGGCTGTGCTGAGAAGGAACGTCCCCACTGTGCTGTGGCTAGGAAGCTCAGAGCGCCAGTGCTTGTGGGGCTGTGGAAGGGCTGCCTAGGGCAGGTGATGGCCAGCAAGAGCTTTCAGTGCTAGCCCCTTTGGTGTGGGAGCAGTGGCTGGAGGTTTCCGATTTGGGTTCTGGGCTGTGGCTCTGCTGAGAAGGAACGTCCCCACTGTGCTGTTTCTAGGAAGCTCAGAGCGCCAGTGCTTGTGGGGCTGTGGAAGGGCTGCCTAGGGCAGGTGATGGCCAGCAAGAGCTTTCAGTGCTAGCCCCTTTGGTGTGGGAGCAGTGGCTGGACGTTTCGAATTTCGGAGCTGGGCTGTGGCTGTGCTGAGAAGGAACGTCCCCACTGTGCTGTGGCTAGGAAGCTCAGAGCGCCAGTGCTTGTGGGGCTGTGGAAGGGCAGCCTAGGGCAGGTGATGGCCAGCAAGAGCTTTCAGTGCTAGCCCCTTTGGTGTGGGAGCAGTGGCTGGACGTTTTGAATTTCGGAGCTGGGCTGTGGCTGTGCTGAGAAGGAACGTCCCCTCTGTGCTGTGGCTAGGAAGCTCAGAGCGCCAGTGCTTGTGGGGCTGTGGAAGGGCTGCCTAGGGCAGGTGATGGCCAGCAAGAGCTTTCAGTGCTAGCCCCTTTGGTGTGGGAGCAGTGGCTGGACGTTTTGAATTTCGGATCTGGGCTGTGGCTGTGCTGAGAAGGAACGTCCCCACTGTGCTGTGGCTAGGAAGCTCAGAGCGCCAGTGCTTGTGGGGCTGTGGAAGGGCTGCCTAGGGAAGGTGCTGGCCAGCAAGAGCTTTCAGTGCTAGCCCCTTTGGTGTGGGAGCAGTGGCTGGACTTTTCGAATTTCGGAGCTGGGCTGTGGCTGTGCTGAGAAGGAACGTCCCCACTGTGCTGTGGCTAGGAAGCTCAGAGCGCCAGTGCTTGTGGGGCTGTGGAAGGGCTGCCTAGGGCAGGTGATGGCCAGCAAGAGCTTTCAGTGCTAGCCCCTTTGGTGTGGGAGCAGTGGCTGGACATTTTGAATTTCGGAGCTGGGCTCTGGCTGTGCTGAGAAGGAACGTCCCCACTGTGCTGTGGCTAGGAAGCTCAGAGCGCCAGTGCTTGTGGGGCTGTGGAAGGGCTGCCTAGGGCAGGTGATGGCCAGCAGGAGCTTTCAGTGCTAGCCCCTTTGGTGTGGGAGCAGTGGCTGGACGTTTCCGATTTGGGAGTTGGGCTCTGGCTGTGCCGAGAAGGAACGTCCCCACTGTGCTATGGCTAGGAAGCTCAGAGCGCCAGTGCTTGTGGGGCTGTGGAAGGGCTGCCTAGGGAAGGTGATGGCCAGCAAGAGCTTTCAGTGCTAGCCCCTTTGGTGTGGGAGCAGTGGCTGGACGTTTCCGATTTGGGAGCTGGGCTGTGGCTGTGCCGAGAAGGAACGTCCCCACTGTGCTGTGGCTAGGAAGCTCAGAGCGCCAGTGCTTGTGGGGCTGTGGAAGGGCAGCCTAGGGAAGGTGATGGCCAGCAGGAGCTTTCAGTGCTAGCCCCTTTGGTGTGGGAGCAGTGGCTGGACGTTTTGAATTTCGGAGCTGGGCTGTGGCTGTGCTGAGAAGGAACGTCCCCACTGTGCTGTGGCTAGGAAGCTCAGAGCGCCAGTGCTTGTGGGGCTGTGGAAGGGCTGCCTAGGGCAGGTGCTGGCCAGCAAGAGCTTTCAGTGCTAGCCCCTTTGGTGTGGGAGCAGTGGCTGGACGTTTTGAATTTCGGAGCTGGGCTGTGGCTGTGCTGAGAAGGAACGTCCCCACTGTACTGTGGCTAGGAAGCTCAGAGCGCCAGTGCTTGTGGGGCTGTGGAAGGGCTGCCTAGGGCAGGTGATGGCCAGCAAGAGCTTTCAGTGCTAGCCCCTTTGGTGTGGGAGCAGTGGCTGGACGTTTTGAATTTCGGAGCTGGGCTGTGGCTGTGCCGAGAAGGAACGTCCCCACTGTGCTGTGGCTAGGAAGCTCAGAGCGCCAGTGCTTGTGGGGCTGTGGAAGGGCTGCCTAGGGCAGGTGATGGCCAGCAAGAGCTTTCAGTGCTAGCCCCTTTGGTGTGGGAGCAGTGGCTGGACGTTTTGAATTTCGGAGCTGGGCTGTGGCTGTGCTGAGAAGGAACGTCCCCACTGTGCTGTGGCTAGGAAGCTCAGAGCGCCAGTGCTTGTGGGGCTGTGGAAGGGCTGCCTAGGGCAGGTGATGGCCAGCAAGAGCTTTCAGTGCTAGCCCCTTTGGTGTGGGAGCAGTGGCTGGACGTTTTGAATTTCGGATCTGGGCTGTGGCTGTGCTGAGAAGGAACGTCCCCACTGTGCTGTGGCTAGGAAGCTCAGAGCGCCAGTGCTTGTGGGGCTGTGGAAGGGCTGCCTAGGGCAGGTGATGGCCAGCAAGAGCTTTCAGTGCTAGCCCCTTTGGTGTGGGAGCAGTGGCTGGACGTTTTGAATTTCGGAGCTGGGCTGTGGCTGTGCCGAGAAGGAACGTCCCCACTGTGCTGTGGCTAGGAAGCTCAGAGCGCCAGTGCTTGTGGGGCTGTGGAAGGGCTGCCTAGGGCAGGTGATGGCCAGCAAGAGCTTTCAGTGCTAGCCCCTTTGGTGTGGGAGCAGTGGCTGGACGTTTTGAATTTCGGAGCTGGGCTGTGGCTGTGCTGAGAAGGAACGTCCCCACTGTGCTGTGGCTAGGAAGCTCAGAGCGCCAGTGCTTGTGGGGCTGTGGAAGGGCTGCCTAGGGAAGGTGATGGCCAGCAAGAGCTTTCAGTGCTAGCCCCTTTGGTGTGGGAGCAGTGGCTGGACGTTTCGAATTTCGGAGCTGGGCTGTGGCTGTGCTGAGAAGGAACGTCCCCACTGTGCTGTGGCTAGGAAGCTCAGAGCGCCAGTGCTTGTGGGGCTGTGGAAGGGCTGCCTAGGGAAGGTGCTGGCCAGCAAGAGCTTTCAGTGCTAGCCCCTTTGGTGTGGGAGCAGTGGCTGGAGGTTTCCGATTTGGGATCTGGGCTGTGGCTCTGCTGAGAAGGAACGTCCCCACTGTGCTGTTTCTAGGAACCTCAGAGCGCCAGTGCTTGTGGGGCTGTGGAAGGGCTGCCTAGGGCAGGTGATGGCCAGCAAGAGCTTTCAGTGCTAGCCCCTTTGGTGTGGGAGCAGTGGCTGGACGTTTCGAATTTCGGAGCTGGGCTCTGGCTGTGCTGAGAAGGAACGTCCCCACTGTGCTGTGGCTAGGAAGCTCAGAGCGCCAGTGCTTGTGGGGCTGTGGAAGGGCAGCCTAGGGCAGGTGATGGCCAGCAAGAGCTTTCAGTGCTAGCCCCTTTGGTGTGGGAGCAGTGGCTGGACGTTTTGAATTTCGGAGCTGGGCTGGGGCTGTGCCGAGAAGGAACGTCCCCACTGTGCTGTGGCTAGGAAGCTCAGAGCGCCAGTGCTTGTGGGGCTGTGGAAGGGCTGCCTAGGGCAGGTGCTGGCCAGCAAGAGCTTTCAGTGCTAGCCCCTTTGGTGTGGGAGCAGTGGCTGGACGTTTTGAATTTCGGAGCTGGGCTGTGGCTGTGCTGAGAAGGAACGTCCCCACTGTGCTGTGGCTAGGAAGCTCAGAGCGCCAGTGCTTGTGGGGCTGTGGAAGGGCTGCCTAGGGCAGGTGCTGGCCAGCAAGAGCTTTCAGTGCTAGCCCCTTTGGTGTGGGAGCAGTGGCTGGACGTTTTGAATTTCGGAGGTGGGCTGTGGCTGTGCTGAGAAGGAACGTCCCCACTGTGCTGTGGCTAGGAAGCTCAGAGCGCCAGTGCTTGTGGGGCTGTGGAAGGGCTGCCTAGGGCAGGTGATGGCCAGCAAGAGCTTTCAGTGCTAGCCCCTTTGGTGTGGGAGCAGTGGCTGGACGTTTTGAATTTCGGAGCTGGGCTGTGGCTGTGCCGAGAAGGAACGTCCCCACTGTGCTGTGGCTAGGAAGCTCAGAGCGCCAGTGCTTGTGGGGCTGTGGAAGGGCTGCCTAGGGCAGGTGATGGCCAGCAAGAGCTTTCAGTGCTAGCCCCTTTGGTGTGGGAGCAGTGGCTGGACGTTTTGAATTTCGGAGCTGGGCTGTGGCTGTGCTGAGAAGGAACGTCCCCACTGTGCTGTGGCTAGGAAGCTCAGAGCGCCAGTGCTTGTGGGGCTGTGGAAGGGCTGCCTAGGGCAGGTGATGGCCAGCAAGAGCTTTCAGTGCTAGCCCCTTTGGTGTGGGAGCAGTGGCTGGACGTTTTGAATTTCGGAGCTGGGCTGTGGCTGTGCTGAGAAGGAACGTCCCCACTGTGCTGTGGCTAGGAAGCTCAGAGCGCCAGTGCTTGTGGGGCTGTGGAAGGGCTGCCTAGGGCAGGTGATGGCCAGCAAGAGCTTTCAGTGCTAGCCCCTTTGGTGTGGGAGCAGTGGCTGGAGGTTTCCGATTTGGGATCTGGGCTGTGGCTCTGCTGAGAAGGAACGTCCCCACTGTGCTGTTTCTAGGAACCTCAGAGCGCCAGTGCTTGTGGGGCTGTGGAAGGGCTGCCTAGGGCAGGTGATGGCCAGCAAGAGCTTTCAGTGCTAGCCCCTTTGGTGTGGGAGCAGTGGCTGGACGTTTCGAATTTCGGAGCTGGGCTGTGGCTGTGCTGAGAAGGAACGTCCCCACTGTGCTGTGGCTAGGAAGCTCAGAGCGCCAGTGCTTGTGGGGCTGTGGAAGGGCAGCCTAGGGCAGGTGATGGCCAGCAAGAGCTTTCAGTGCTAGCCCCTTTGGTGTGGGAGCAGTGGCTGGACGTTTTGAATTTCGGAGCTGGGCTGTGGCTGTGCTGAGAAGGAACGTCCCCTCTGTGCTGTGGCTAGGAAGCTCAGAGCGCCAGTGCTTGTGGGGCTGTGGAAGGGCTGCCTAGGGCAGGTGATGGCCAGCAAGAGCTTTCAGTGCTAGCCCCTTTGGTGTGGGAGCAGTGGCTGGACGTTTTGAATTTCGGAGCTGGGCTCTGGCTGTGCTGAGAAGGAACGTCCCCACTGTGCTGTGGCTAGGAAGCTCAGAGCGCCAGTGCTTGTGGGGCTGTGGAAGGGCTGCCTAGGGAAGGTGCTGGCCAGCAAGAGCTTTCAGTGCTAGCCCCTTTGGTGTGGGAGCAGTGGCTGGACTTTTCGAATTTCGGAGCTGGGCTGTGGCTGTGCTGAGAAGGAACGTCCCCACTGTGCTGTGGCTAGGAAGCTCAGAGCGCCAGTGCTTGTGGGGCTGTGGAAGGGCTGCCTAGGGCAGGTGATGGCCAGCAAGAGCTTTCAGTGCTAGCCCCTTTGGTGTGGGAGCAGTGGCTGGACATTTTGAATTTCGGAGCTGGGCTCTGGCTGTGCTGAGAAGGAACGTCCCCACTGTGCTGTGGCTAGGAAGCTCAGAGCGCCAGTGCTTGTGGGGCTGTGGAAGGGCTGCCTAGGGCAGGTGATGGCCAGCAGGAGCTTTCAGTGCTAGCCCCTTTGGTGTGGGAGCAGTGGCTGGACGTTTCCGATTTGGGAGTTGGGCTCTGGCTGTGCCGAGAAGGAACGTCCCCACTGTGCTATGGCTAGGAAGCTCAGAGCGCCAGTGCTTGTGGGGCTGTGGAAGGGCTGCCTAGGGAAGGTGATGGCCAGCAAGAGCTTTCAGTGCTAGCCCCTTTGGTGTGGGAGCAGTGGCTGGACGTTTCCGATTTGGGAGCTGGGCTGTGGCTGTGCCGAGAAGGAACGTCCCCACTGTGCTGTGGCTAGGAAGCTCAGAGCGCCAGTGCTTGTGGGGCTGTGGAAGGGCAGCCTAGGGAAGGTGATGGCCAGCAGGAGCTTTCAGTGCTAGCCCCTTTGGTGTGGGAGCAGTGGCTGGACGTTTTGAATTTCGGAGCTGGGCTGTGGCTGTGCTGAGAAGGAACGTCCCCACTGTGCTGTGGCTAGGAAGCTCAGAGCGCCAGTGCTTGTGGGGCTGTGGAAGGGCTGCCTAGGGCAGGTGATGGCCAGCAAGAGCTTTCAGTGCTAGCCCCTTTGGTGTGGGAGCAGTGGCTGGACGTTTTGAATTTCGGAGCTGGGCTGTGGCTGTGCCGAGAAGGAACGTCCCCACTGTGCTGTGGCTAGGAAGCTCAGAGCGCCAGTGCTTGTGGGGCTGTGGAAGGGCTGCCTAGGGCAGGTGATGGCCAGCAAGAGCTTTCAGTGCTAGCCCCTTTGGTGTGGGAGCAGTGGCTGGACGTTTTGAATTTCGGAGCTGGGCTGTGGCTGTGCTGAGAAGGAACGTCCCCACTGTGCTGTGGCTAGGAAGCTCAGAGCGCCAGTGCTTGTGGGGCTGTGGAAGGGCTGCCTAGGGCAGGTGATGGCCAGCAAGAGCTTTCAGTGCTAGCCCCTTTGGTGTGGGAGCAGTGGCTGGACGTTTTGAATTTCGGATCTGGGCTGTGGCTGTGCTGAGAAGGAACGTCCCCACTGTGCTGTGGCTAGGAAGCTCAGAGCGCCAGTGCTTGTGGGGCTGTGGAAGGGCTGCCTAGGGCAGGTGATGGCCAGCAAGAGCTTTCAGTGCTAGCCCCTTTGGTGTGGGAGCAGTGGCTGGACGTTTTGAATTTCGGAGCTGGGCTGTGGCTGTGCCGAGAAGGAACGTCCCCACTGTGCTGTGGCTAGGAAGCTCAGAGCGCCAGTGCTTGTGGGGCTGTGGAAGGGCTGCCTAGGGAAGGTGCTGGCCAGCAAGAGCTTTCAGTGCTAGCCCCTTTGGTGTGGGAGCAGTGGCTGGAGGTTTCCGATTTGGGATCTGGGCTGTGGCTCTGCTGAGAAGGAACGTCCCCACTGTGCTGTTTCTAGGAACCTCAGAGCGCCAGTGCTTGTGGGGCTGTGGAAGGGCTGCCTAGGGCAGGTGATGGCCAGCAAGAGCTTTCAGTGCTAGCCCCTTTGGTGTGGGAGCAGTGGCTGGACGTTTCGAATTTCGGAGCTGGGCTCTGGCTGTGCTGAGAAGGAACGTCCCCACTGTGCTGTGGCTAGGAAGCTCAGAGCGCCAGTGCTTGTGGGGCTGTGGAAGGGCAGCCTAGGGCAGGTGATGGCCAGCAAGAGCTTTCAGTGCTAGCCCCTTTGGTGTGGGAGCAGTGGCTGGACGTTTTGAATTTCGGAGCTGGGCTGTGGCTGTGCTGAGAAGGAACGTCCCCTCTGTGCTGTGGCTAGGAAGCTCAGAGCGCCAGTGCTTGTGGGGCTGTGGAAGGGCTGCCTAGGGCAGGTGATGGCCAGCAAGAGCTTTCAGTGCTAGCCCCTTTGGTGTGGGAGCAGTGGCTGGACGTTTTGAATTTCGGAGCTGGGCTCTGGCTGTGCTGAGAAGGAACGTCCCCACTGTGCTGTGGCTAGGAAGCTCAGAGCGCCAGTGCTTGTGGGGCTGTGGAAGGGCTGCCTAGGGCAGGTGCTGGCCAGCAAGAGCTTTCAGTGCTAGCCCCTTTGGTGTGGGAGCAGTGGCTGGACATTTTGAATTTCGGAGCTGGGCTCTGGCTGTGCTGAGAAGGAACGTCCCCACTGTGCTGTGGCTAGGAAGCTCAGAGCGCCAGTGCTTGTGGGGCTGTGGAAGGGCTGCCTAGGGCAGGTGATGGCCAGCAGGAGCTTTCAGTGCTAGCCCCTTTGGTGTGGGAGCAGTGGCTGGACGTTTTGAATTTCGGAGCTGGGCTGTGGCTGTGCTGAGAAGGAACGTCCCCACTGTGCTGTGGCTAGGAAGCTCAGAGCGCCAGTGCTTGTGGGGCTGTGGAAGGGCTGCCTAGGGCAGGTGCTGGCCAGCAAGAGCTTTCAGTGCTAGCCCCTTTGGTGTGGGAGCAGTGGCTGGACGTTTCCGATTTGGGAGTTGGGCTCTGGCTGTGCCGAGAAGGAACGTCCCCACTGTGCTGTGGCTAGGAAGCTCAGAGCGCCAGTGCTTGTGGGGCTGTGGAAGGGCTGCCTAGGGAAGGTGCTGGCCAGCAAGAGCTTTCAGTGCTAGCCCCTTTGGTGTGGGAGCAGTGGCTGGACGTTTCCGATTTGGGAGCTGGGCTGTGGCTGTGCCGAGAAGGAACGTCCCCACTGTGCTGTGGCTAGGAAGCTCAGAGCGCCAGTGCTTGTGGGGCTGTGGAAGGGCAGCCTAGGGAAGGTGATGGCCAGCAGGAGCTTTCAGTGCTAGCCCCTTTGGTGTGGGAGCAGTGGCTGGACGTTTTGAATTTCGGATCTGGGCTGTGGCTGTGCTGAGAAGGAACGTCCCCACTGTGCTGTGGCTAGGAAGCTCAGAGCGCCAGTGCTTGTGGGGCTGTGGAAGGGCTGCCTAGGGCAGGTGATGGCCAGCAAGAGCTTTCAGTGCTAGCCCCTTTGGTGTGGGAGCAGTGGCTGGACGTTTCCGATTTGGGAGCTGGGCTGTGGCTCTGCTGAGAAGGAACGTCCCCACTGTGCTGTGGCTAGGAAGCTCAGAGCGCCAGTGCTTGTGGGGCTGTGGAAGGGCTGCCTAGGGCAGGTGATGGCCAGCAAGAGCTTTCAGTGCTAGCCCCTTTGGTGTGGGAGCAGTGGCTGGACGTTTTGAATTTCGGAGCTGGGCTCTGGCTGTGCTGAGAAGGAACGTCCCCACTGTGCTGTGGCTAGGAAGCTCAGAGCGCCAGTGCTTGTGGGGCTGTGGAAGGGCTGCCTAGGGCAGGTGCTGGCCAGCAAGAGCTTTCAGTGCTAGCCCCTTTGGTGTGGGAGCAGTGGCTGGACGTTTTGAATTTCGGAGCTGGGCTCTGGCTGTGCTGAGAAGGAACGTCCCCACTGTGCTGTGGCTAGGAAGCTCAGAGCGCCAGTGCTTGTGGGGCTGTGGAAGGGCTGCCTAGGGCAGGTGATGGCCAGCAAGAGCTTTCAGTGCTAGCCCCTTTGGTGTGGGAGCAGTGGCTGGACGTTTTGAATTTCGGAGCTGGGCTGTGGCTGTGCCGAGAAGGAACGTCCCCACTGTGCTGTGGCTAGGAAGCTCAGAGCGCCAGTGCTTGTGGGGCTGTGGAAGGGCTGCCTAGGGCAGGTGCTGGCCAGCAAGAGCTTTCAGTGCTAGCCCCTTTGGTGTGGGAGCAGTGGCTGGACGTTTTGAATTTCGGAGCTGGGCTCTGGCTGTGCCGAGAAGGAACGTCCCCACTGTGCTGTGGCTAGGAAGCTCAGAGCGCCAGTGCTTGTGGGGCTGTGGAAGGGCTGCCTAGGGAAGGTGATGGCCAGCAAGAGCTTTCAGTGCTAGCCCCTTTGGTGTGGGAGCAGTGGCTGGACGTTTTGAATTTCGGAGCTGGGCTGTGGCTGTGCTGAGAAGGAACGTCCCCACTGTGCTGTGGCTTGGAAGCTCAGAGCGCCAGTGCTTGTGGGGCTGTGGAAGGGCTGCCTAGGGCAGGTGATGGCCAGCAAGAGCTTTCAGTGCTAGCCCCTTTGGTGTGGGAGCAGTGGCTGGACGTTTCCGATTTGGGAGCTGGGCTGTGGCTGTGCCGAGAAGGAACGTCCCCACTGTGCTGTGGCTAGGAAGCTCAGAGCGCCAGTGCTTGTGGGGCTGTGGAAGGGCTGCCTAGGGAAGGTGATGGCCAGCAGGAGCTTTCAGTGCTAGCCCCTTTGGTGTGGGAGCAGTGGCTGGACGTTTCGAATTTCGGAGCTGGGCTGTGGCTGTGCCGAGAAGGAACGTCCCCACTGTGCTGTGGCTAGGAAGCTCAGAGCGCCAGTGCTTGTGGGGCTGTGGAAGGGCTGCCTAGGGCAGGTGCTGGCCAGCAAGAGCTTTCAGTGCTAGCCCCTTTGGTGTGGGAGCAGTGGCTGGACGTTTTGAATTTCGGATCTGGGCTGTGGCTGTGCCGAGAAGGAACGTCCCCACTGTGCTGTGGCTAGGAAGCTCAGAGCGCCAGTGCTTGTGGGGCTGTGGAAGGGCTGCCTAGGGCAGGTGCTAGCCAGCAAGAGCTTTCAGTGCTAGCCCCTTTGGTGTGGGAGCAGTGGCTGGACGTTTTGAATTTCGGAGCTGGGCTGTGGCTGTGCTGAGAAGGAACGTCCCCACTGTGCTGTGGCTAGGAAGCTCAGAGCGCCAGTGCTTGTGGGGCTGTGGAAGGGCTGCCTAGGGCAGGTGCTGGCCAGCAAGAGCTTTCAGTGCTAGCCCCTTTGGTGTGGGAGCAGTGGCTGGACGTTTTGAATTTCGGAGCTGGGCTGTGGCTGTGCCGAGAAGGAACGTCCCCACTGTGCTGTGGCTAGGAAGCTCAGAGCGCCAGTGCTTGTGGGGCTGTGGAAGGGCTGCCTAGGGCAGGTGATGGCCAGCAAGAGCTTTCAGTGCTAGCCCCTTTGGTGTGGGAGCAGTGGCTGGACGTTTCGAATTTCGGAGCTGGGCTGTGGCTGTGCTGAGAAGGAACGTCCCCACTGTGCTGTGGCTAGGAAGCTCAGAGCGCCAGTGCTTGTGGGGCTGTGGAAGGGCAGCCTAGGGCAGGTGCTGGCCAGCAGGAGCTTTCAGTGCTAGCCCCTTTGGTGTGGGAGCAGTGGCTGGAGGTTTCCGATTTGGGATCTGGGCTGTGGCTCTGCTGAGAAGGAACGTCCCCACTGTGCTGTGGCTAGGAAGCTCAGAGCGCCAGTGCTTGTGGGGCTGTGGAAGGGCTGCCAAGGGAAGGTGATGGCCAGCAAGAGCTTTCAGTGCTAGCCCCTTTGGTGTGGGAGCAGTGGCTGGACGTTTTGAATTTCGGAGCTGGGCTGTGGCTGTGCTGAGAAGGAACGTCCCCACTGTGCTGTGGCTAGGAAGCTCAGAGCGCCAGTGCTTGTGGGGCTGTGGAAGGGCAGCCTAGGGCAGGTGATGGCCAGCAAGAGCTTTCAGTGCTAGCCCCTTTGGTGTGGGAGCAGTGGCTGGACGTTTTGAATTTCGGAGCTGGGCTGTGGCTGTGCCGAGAAGGAACGTCCCCACTGTGCTGTGGCTAGGAAGCTCAGAGCGCCAGTGCTTGTGGGGCTGTGGAAGGGCTGCCTAGGGAAGGTGATGGCCAGCAAGAGCTTTCAGTGCTAGCCCCTTTGGTGTGGGAGCAGTGGCTGGACGTTTTGAATTTCGGAGCTGGGCTCTGGCTGTGCCGAGAAGGAACGTCCCCACTGTGCTGTGGCTAGGAAGCTCAGAGCGCCAGTGCTTGTGGGGCTGTGGAAGGGCTGCCTAGGGAAGGTGATGGCCAGCAAGAGCTTTCAGTGCTAGCCCCTTTGGTGTGGGAGCAGTGGCTGGACGTTTTGAATTTCGGAGCTGGGCTGTGGCTGTGCTGAGAAGGAACGTCCCCACTGTGCTGTGGCTTGGAAGCTCAGAGCGCCAGTGCTTGTGGGGCTGTGGAAGGGCTGCCTAGGGCAGGTGATGGCCAGCAAGAGCTTTCAGTGCTAGCCCCTTTGGTGTGGGAGCAGTGGCTGGACGTTTCCGATTTGGGAGCTGGGCTGTGGCTGTGCCGAGAAGGAACGTCCCCACTGTGCTGTGGCTAGGAAGCTCAGAGCGCCAGTGCTTGTGGGGCTGTGGAAGGGCTGCCTAGGGAAGGTGATGGCCAGCAGGAGCTTTCAGTGCTAGCCCCTTTGGTGTGGGAGCAGTGGCTGGACGTTTCGAATTTCGGAGCTGGGCTGTGGCTGTGCCGAGAAGGAACGTCCCCACTGTGCTGTGGCTAGGAAGCTCAGAGCGCCAGTGCTTGTGGGGCTGTGGAAGGGCTGCCTAGGGCAGGTGCTGGCCAGCAAGAGCTTTCAGTGCTAGCCCCTTTGGTGTGGGAGCAGTGGCTGGACGTTTTGAATTTCGGATCTGGGCTGTGGCTGTGCCGAGAAGGAACGTCCCCACTGTGCTGTGGCTAGGAAGCTCAGAGCGCCAGTGCTTGTGGGGCTGTGGAAGGGCTGCCTAGGGCAGGTGCTAGCCAGCAAGAGCTTTCAGTGCTAGCCCCTTTGGTGTGGGAGCAGTGGCTGGACGTTTTGAATTTCGGAGCTGGGCTGTGGCTGTGCTGAGAAGGAACGTCCCCACTGTGCTGTGGCTAGGAAGCTCAGAGCGCCAGTGCTTGTGGGGCTGTGGAAGGGCTGCCTAGGGCAGGTGCTGGCCAGCAAGAGCTTTCAGTGCTAGCCCCTTTGGTGTGGGAGCAGTGGCTGGACGTTTTGAATTTCGGAGCTGGGCTGTGGCTGTGCCGAGAAGGAACGTCCCCACTGTGCTGTGGCTAGGAAGCTCAGAGCGCCAGTGCTTGTGGGGCTGTGGAAGGGCTGCCTAGGGCAGGTGCTGGCCAGCAAGAGCTTTCAGTGCTAGCCCCTTTGGTGTGGGAGCAGTGGCTGGACGTTTCGAATTTCGGAGCTGGGCTGTGGCTGTGCTGAGAAGGAACGTCCCCACTGTGCTGTGGCTAGGAAGCTCAGAGCGCCAGTGCTTGTGGAGCTGTGGAAGGGCAGCCTAGGGCAGGTGCTGGCCAGCAGGAGCTTTCAGTGCTAGCCCCTTTGGTGTGGGAGCAGTGGCTGGAGGTTTCCGATTTGGGATCTGGGCTGTGGCTCTGCTGAGAAGGAACGTCCCCACTGTGCTGTGGCTAGGAAGCTCAGAGCGCCAGTGCTTGTGGGGCTGTGGAAGGGCTGCCAAGGGAAGGTGATGGCCAGCAAGAGCTTTCAGTGCTAGCCCCTTTGGTGTGGGAGCAGTGGCTGGACGTTTTGAATTTCGGAGCTGGGCTGTGGCTGTGCTGAGAAGGAACGTCCCCACTGTGCTGTGGCTAGGAAGCTCAGAGCGCCAGTGCTTGTGGGGCTGTGGAAGGGCAGCCTAGGGCAGGTGATGGCCAGCAAGAGCTTTCAGTGCTAGCCCCTTTGGTGTGGGAGCAGTGGCTGGACGTTTTGAATTTCGGAGCTGGGCTGTGGCTGTGCCGAGAAGGAACGTCCCCACTGTGCTGTGGCTAGGAAGCTCAGAGCGCCAGTGCTTGTGGGGCTGTGGAAGGGCTGCCTAGGGAAGGTGATGGCCAGCAAGAGCTTTCAGTGCTAGCCCCTTTGGTGTGGGAGCAGTGGCTGGACGTTTTGAATTTCGGAGCTGGGCTGTGGCTGTGCCGAGAAGGAACGTCCCCACTGTGCTGTGGCTAGGAAGCTCAGAGCGCCAGTGCTTGTGGGGCTGTGGAAGGGCTGCCTAGGGAAGGTGCTGGCCAGCAAGAGCTTTCAGTGCTAGCCCCTTTGGTGTGGGAGCAGTGGCTGGACGTTTTGAATTTCGGAGCTGGGCTGTGGCTGTGCCGAGAAGGAACGTCCCCACTGTGCTGTGGCTAGGAAGCTCAGAGCGCCAGTGCTTGTGGGGCTGTGGAAGGGCTGCCTAGGGCAGGTGCTGGCCAGCAAGAGCTTTCAGTGCTAGCCCCTTTGGTGTGGGAGCAGTGGCTGGACGTTTTGAATTTCGGAGCTGGGCTGTGGCTGTGCTGAGAAGGAACGTCCCCACTGTGCTGTGGCTAGGAAGCTCAGAGCGCCAGTGCTTGTGGGGCTGTGGAAGGGCTGCCTAGGGCAGGTGATGGCCAGCAAGAGCTTTCAGTGCTAGCCCCTTTGGTGTGGGAGCAGTGGCTGGACATTTTGAATTTCGGAGCTGGGCTGTGGCTGTGCCGAGAAGGAACGTCCCCACTGTGCTGTGGCTAGGAAGCTCAGAGCGCCAGTGCTTGTGGGGCTGTGGAAGGGCTGCCTAGGGCAGGTGCTGGCCAGCAAGAGCTTTCAGTGCTAGCCCCTTTGGTGTGGGAGCAGTGGCTGGACGTTTCCGATTTGGGAGCTGGGCTCTGGCTGTGCCGAGAAGGAACGTCCCCACTGTGCTGTGGCTAGGAAGCTCAGAGCGCCAGTGCTTGTGGGGCTGTGGAAGGGCAGCCTAGGGAAGGTGATGGCC
Source organism: Aptenodytes patagonicus (assembly GCF_965638725.1). Taxonomy (NCBI): domain Eukaryota; kingdom Metazoa; phylum Chordata; class Aves; order Sphenisciformes; family Spheniscidae; genus Aptenodytes; species Aptenodytes patagonicus. The sequence continues at coordinate 128,383 of NW_027472094.1, read as the reverse complement.
AGCAGGAGCTTTCAGTGCTAGCCCCTTTGGTGTGGGAGCAGTGGCTGGACGTTTCGAATTTCGGAGCTGGGCTGTGGCTGTGCCGAGAAGGAACGTCCCCACTGTGCTGTGGCTAGGAAGCTCAGAGCGCCAGTGCTTGTGGGGCTGTGGAAGGGCTGCCTAGGGCAGGTGCTGGCCAGCAAGAGCTTTCAGTGCTAGCCCCTTTGGTGTGGGAGCAGTGGCTGGACGTTTTGAATTTCGGGGCTGGGCTGTGGCTGTGCCGAGAAGGAACGTCCCCACTGTGCTGTGGCTAGGAAGCTCAGAGCGCCAGTGCTTGTGGGGCTGTGGAAGGGCTGCCTAGGGCAGGTGCTGGCCAGCAAGAGCTTTCAGTGCTAGCCCCTTTGGTGTGGGAGCAGTGGCTGGACGTTTTGAATTTCGGATCTGGGCTGTGGCTGTGCTGAGAAGGAACGTCCCCACTGTGCTGTGGCTAGGAAGATCAGAGCGCCAGTGCTTGTGGGGCTGTGGAAGGGCTGCCTAGGGCAGGTGCTGGCCAGCAAGAGCTTTCAGTGCTAGCCCCTTTGGTGTGGGATCAGTGGCTGGACGTTTTGAATTTCGGAGCTGGGCTGTGGCTGTGCCGAGAAGGAACGTCCCCACTGTGCTGTGGCTAGGAAGCTCAGAGCGGCAGTGCTTGTGGGGCTGTGGAAGGGCTGCCTAGGGCAGGTGCTGGCCAGCAAGAGCTTTCAGTGCTAGCCCCTTTGGTGTGGGAGCAGTGGCTGGACGTTTTGAATTTCGGATCTGGGCTGTGGCTGTGCCGAGAAGGAACGTCCCCACTGTGCTGTGGCTAGGAAGCTCAGAGCGCCAGTGCTTGTGGGGCTGTGGAAGGGCTGCCTAGGGCAGGTGATGGCCAGCAAGAGCTTTCAGTGCTAGCCCCTTTGGTGTGGGAGCAGTGGCTGGACGTTTTGAATTTCGGAGCTGGGCTGTGGCTGTGCTGAGAAGGAACGTCCCCACTGTGCTGTGGCTAGGAAGCTCAGAGCACCAGTGCTTGTGGGGCTGTGGAAGGGCTGCCTAGGGCAGGTGATGGCCAGCAAGAGCTTTCAGTGCTAGCCCCTTTGGTGTGGGAGCAGTGGCTGGACGTTTTGAATTTCGGAGCTGGGCTGTGGCTGTGCCGAGAAGGAACGTCCCCACTGTGCTGTGGCTAGGAAGCTCAGAGCGCCAGTGCTTGTGGGGCTGTGGAAGGGCTGCCTAGGGCAGGTGATGGCCAGCAAGAGCTTTCAGTGCTAGCCCCTTTGGTGTGGGAGCAGTGGCTGGACGTTTCGAATTTCGGAGCTGGGCTGTGGCTGTGCCGAGAAGGAACGTCCCCACTGTGCTGTGGCTAGGAAGCTCAGAGCGCCAGTGCTTGTGGGGCTGTGGAAGGGCTGCCTAGGGCAGGTGATGGCCAGCAAGAGCTTTCAGTGCTAGCCCCTTTGGTGTGGGAGCAGTGGCTGGACGTTTCCGATTTGGGAGCTGCGCTGTGCTGTGCCGAGAAGGAACGTCCCCACTGTGCTGTGGCTAGGAAGCTCAGAGCGCCAGTGCTTGTGGGGCTGTGGAAGGGCAGCCTAGGGAAGGTGATGGCCAGCAGGAGCTTTCAGTGCTAGCCCCTTTGGTGTGGGAGCAGTGGCTGGACGTTTCGAATTTCGGAGCTGGGCTGTGGCTGTGCCGAGAAGGAACGTCCCCACTGTGCTGTGGCTAGGAAGCTCAGAGCGCCAGTGCTTGTGGGGCTGTGGAAGGGCAGCCTAGGGCAGGTGATGGCCAGCAAGAGCTTTCAGTGCTAGCCCCTTTGGTGTGGGAGCAGTGGCTGGACGTTTTGAATTTCGGAGCTGGGCTGTGGCTGTGCCGAGAAGGAACGTCCCCACTGTGCTGTGGCTAGGAAGCTCAGAGCGGCAGTGCTTGTGGGGCTGTGGAAGGGCTGCCTAGGGCAGGTGCTGGCCAGCAAGAGCTTTCAGTGCTAGCCCCTTTGGTGTGGGAGCAGTGGCTGGACGTTTTGAATTTCGGAGCTGGGCTGTGGCTGTGCTGAGAAGGAACGTCCCCACTGTGCTGTGGCTAGGAAGCTCAGAGCGCCAGTGCTTGTGGGGCTGTGGAAGGGCTGCCTAGGGCAGGTGATGGCCAGCAAGAGCTTTCAGTGCTAGCCCCTTTGGTGTGGGAGCAGTGGCTGGACGTTTTGAATTTTGGAGCTGGGCTGTGGCTGTGCTGAGAAGGAACGTCCCCACTGTGCTGTGGCTAGGAAGCTCAGAGCGCCAGTGCTTGTGGGGCTGTGGAAGGGCTGCCTAGGGCAGGTGATGGCCAGCAAGAGCTTTCAGTGCTAGCCCCTTTGGTGTGGGAGCAGTGGCTGGACGTTTCCGATTTGGGAGCTGGGCTGTGGCTGTGCCGAGAAGGAACGTCCCCACTGTGCTGTGGCTAGGAAGCTCAGAGCGCCAGTGCTTGTGGGGCTGTGGAAGGGCAGCCTAGGGAAGGTGATGGCCAGCAGGAGCTTTCAGTGCTAGCCCCTTTGGTGTGGGAGCAGTGGCTGGACGTTTCGAATTTCGGAGCTGGGCTGTGGCTGTGCCGAGAAGGAACGTCCCCACTGTGCTGTGGCTAGGAAGCTCAGAGCGCCAGTGCTTGTGGGGCTGTGGAAGGGCTGCCTAGGGCAGGTGATGGCCAGCAAGAGCTTTCAGTGCTAGCCCCTTTGGTGTGGGAGCAGTGGCTGGACGTTTTGAATTTCGGAGGTGGGCTGTGGCTGTGCCGAGAAGGAACGTCCCCACTGTGCTGTGGCTAGGAAGCTCAGAGCGCCAGTGCTTGTGGGGCTGTGGAAGGGCTGCCTAGGGCAGGTGATGGCCAGCAAGAGCTTTCAGTGCTAGCCCCTTTGGTGTGGGAGCAGTGGCTGGACGTTTTGAATTTCGGAGCTGGGCTGTGGCTGTGCTGAGAAGGAACGTCCCCACTGTGCTGTGGCTAGGAAGCTCAGAGCGCCAGTGCTTGTGGGGCTGTGGAAGGGCTGCCTAGGGCAGGTGATGGCCAGCAAGAGCTTTCAGTGCTAGCCCCTTTGGTGTGGGAGCAGTGGCTGGACGTTTTGAATTTCGGAGCTGGGCTGTGGCTGTGCCGAGAAGGAACGTCCCCACTGTGCTGTGGCTAGGAAGCTCAGAGCGCCAGTGCTTGTGGGGCTGTGGAAGGGCTGCCTAGGGCAGGTGATGGCCAGCAAGAGCTTTCAGTGCTAGCCCATTTGGTGTGGGAGCAGTGGCTGGACGTTTTGAATTTCGGAGCTGGGCTGTGGCTGTGCTGAGAAGGAACGTCCCCACTGTGCTGTGGCTAGGAAGCTCAGAGCGCCAGTGCTTGTGGGGCTGTGGAAGGGCTGCCTAGGGCAGGTGATGGCCAGCAAGAGCTTTCAGTGCTAGCCCCTTTGGTGTGGGAGCAGTGGCTGGACGTTTTGAATTTCGGAGCTGGGCTGTGGCTGTGCTGAGAAGGAACGTCCCCACTGTGCTGTGGCTAGGAAGCTCAGAGCGCCAGTGCTTGTGGGGCTGTGGAAGGGCTGCCTAGGGCAGGTGATGGCCAGCAAGAGCTTTCAGTGCTAGCCCCTTTGGTGTGGGAGCAGTGGCTGGAGGTTTCCGATTTGGGATCTGGGCTGTGGCTCTGCTGAGAAGGAACGTCCCCACTGTGCTGTTTCTAGGAACCTCAGAGCGCCAGTGCTTGTGGGGCTGTGGAAGGGCTGCCTAGGGCAGGTGATGGCCAGCAAGAGCTTTCAGTGCTAGCCCCTTTGGTGTGGGAGCAGTGGCTGGACGTTTCGAATTTCGGAGCTGGGCTGTGGCTGTGCTGAGAAGGAACGTCCCCACTGTGCTGTGGCTAGGAAGCTCAGAGCGCCAGTGCTTGTGGGGCTGTGGAAGGGCAGCCTAGGGCAGGTGATGGCCAGCAAGAGCTTTCAGTGCTAGCCCCTTTGGTGTGGGAGCAGTGGCTGGACGTTTTGAATTTCGGAGCTGGGCTGTGGCTGCGCTGAGAAGGAACGTCCCCTCTGTGCTGTGGCTAGGAAGCTCAGAGCGCCAGTGCTTGTGGGGCTGTGGAAGGGCTGCCTAGGGCAGGTGATGGCCAGCAAGAGCTTTCAGTGCTAGCCCCTTTGGTGTGGGAGCAGTGGCTGGACGTTTTGAATTTCGGAGCTGGGCTGTGGCTGTGCTGAGAAGGAACGTCCCCACTGTGCTGTGGCTAGGAAGCTCAGAGCGCCAGTGCTTGTGGGGCTGTGGAAGGGCTGCCTAGGGAAGGTGCTGGCCAGCAAGAGCTTTCAGTGCTAGCCCCTTTGGTGTGGGAGCAGTGGCTGGACTTTTCGAATTTCGGAGCTGGGCTGTGGCTGTGCTGAGAAGGAACGTCCCCACTGTGCTGTGGCTAGGAAGCTCAGAGCGCCAGTGCTTGTGGGGCTGTGGAAGGGCTGCCTAGGGCAGGTGATGGCCAGCAAGAGCTTTCAGTGCTAGCCCCTTTGGTGTGGGAGCAGTGGCTGGACGTTTTGAATTTCGGAGCTGGGCTCTGGCTGTGCTGAGAAGGAACGTCCCCACTGTGCTGTGGCTAGGAAGCTCAGAGCGCCAGTGCTTGTGGGGCTGTGGAAGGGCTGCCTAGGGCAGGTGATGGCCAGCAGGAGCTTTCAGTGCTAGCCCCTTTGGTGTGGGAGCAGTGGCTGGACGTTTCCGATTTGGGAGTTGGGCTCTGGCTTTGCCGAGAAGGAACGTCCCCACTGTGCTATGGCTAGGAAGCTCAGAGCGCCAGTGCTTGTGGGGCTGTGGAAGGGCTGCCTAGGGAAGGTGATGGCCAGCAAGAGCTTTCAGTGCTAGCCCCTTTGGTGTGGGAGCAGTGGCTGGACGTTTCCGATTTGGGAGCTGGGCTGTGGCTGTGCCGAGAAGGAACGTCCCCACTGTGCTGTGGCTAGGAAGCTCAGAGCGCCAGTGCTTGTGGGGCTGTGGAAGGGCAGCCTAGGGAAGGTGATGGCCAGCAGGAGCTTTCAGTGCTAGCCCCTTTGGTGTGGGAGCAGTGGCTGGACGTTTTGAATTTCGGAGCTGGGCTGTGGCTGTGCTGAGAAGGAACGTCCCCACTGTGCTGTGGCTAGGAAGCTCAGAGCGCCAGTGCTTGTGGGGCTGTGGAAGGGCTGCCTAGGGCAGGTGATGGCCAGCAAGAGCTTTCAGTGCTAGCCCCTTTGGTGTGGGAGCAGTGGCTGGACGTTTCCGATTTGGGAGCTGGGCTGTGGCTCTGCTGAGAAGGAACGTCCCCACTGTGCTGTGGCTAGGAAGCTCAGAGCGCCAGTGCTTGTGGGGCTGTGGAAGGGCTGCCAAGGGAAGGTGCTGGCCAGCAAGAGCTTTCAGTGCTAGCCCCTTTGGTGTGGGAGCAGTGGCTGGACGTTTTGAATTTCGGAGCTGGGCTCTGGCTGTGCCGAGAAGGAACGTCCCCACTGTGCTGTTTCTAGGAAGCTCAGAGCGCCAGTGCTTGTGGGGCTGTGGAAGGGCTGCCTAGGGCAGGTGATGGCCAGCAAGAGCTTTCAGTGCTAGCCCCTTTGGTGTGGGAGCAGTGGCTGGACGTTTTGAATTTCGGAGCTGGGCTGTGGCTCTGCTGAGAAGGAACGTCCCCACTGTGCTGTGGCTAGGAAGCTCAGAGCGCCAGTGCTTGTGGGGCTGTGGAAGGGCAGCCTAGGGCAGGTGATGGCCAGCAAGAGCTTTCAGTGCTAGCCCCTTTGGTGTGGGAGCAGTGGCTGGACGTTTCGAATTTCGGAGCTGGGCTGTGGCTGTGCTGAGAAGGAACGTCCCCACTGTGCTGTGGCTAGGAAGCTCAGAGCGCCAGTGCTTGTGGGGCTGTGGAAGGGCTGCCTAGGGCAGGTGATGGCCAGCAAGAGCTTTCAGTGCTAGCCCCTTTGGCGTGGGAGCAGTGGCTGGACGTTTTGAATTTCGGAGCTGGGCTGTGGCTGTGCTGAGAAGGAACGTCCCCACTGTGCTGTGGCTAGGAAGCTCAGAGCGCCAGTGCTTGTGGGGCTGTGGAAGGGCTGCCTAGGGAAGGTGCTGGCCAGCAAGAGCTTTCAGTGCTAGCCCCTTTGGTGTGGGAGCAGTGGCTGGACGTTTTGAATTTCGGAGCTGGGCTGTGGCTGTGCTGAGAAGGAACGTCCCCACTGTGCTGTGGCTAGGAAGCTCAGAGCGCCAGTGCTTGTGGGGCTGTGGAAGGGCTGCCTAGGGCAGGTGATGGCCAGCAAGAGCTTTCAGTGCTAGCCCCTTTGGTGTGGGAGCAGTGGCTGGACGTTTCGAATTTCGGAGCTGGGCTGTGGCTGTGCTGAGAAGGATCGTCCCCACTGTGCTGTGGCTAGGAAGCTCAGAGCGCCAGTGCTTGTGGGGCTGTGGAAGGGCTGCCTAGGGCAGGTGATGGCCAGCAAGAGCTTTCAGTGCTAGCCCCTTTGGTGTGGGAGCAGTGGCTGGACGTTTTGAATTTCGGAGCTGGGCTGTGGCTGTGCTGAGAAGGAACGTCCCCACTGTGCTGTGGCTAGGAAGCTCAGAGCGCCAGTGCTTGTGGGGCTGTGGAAGGGCTGCCTAGGGCAGGTGATGGCCAGCAAGAGCTTTCAGTGCTAGCCCCTTTGGTGTGGGAGCAGTGGCTGGACGTTTTGAATTTCGGAGCTGGGCTCTGGCTGTGCTGAGAAGGAACGTCCCCACTGTGCTGTGGCTAGGAAGCTCAGAGCGCCAGTGCTTGTGGGGCTGTGGAAGGGCTGCCTAGGGAAGGTGCTGGCCAGCAAGAGCTTTCAGTGCTAGCCCCTTTGGTGTGGGAGCAGTGGCTGGACTTTTCGAATTTCGGAGCTGGGCTGTGGCTGTGCCGAGAAGGAACGTCCCCACTGTGCTGTGGCTAGGAAGCTCAGAGCGCCAGTGCTTGTGGGGCTGTGGAAGGGCTGCCTAGGGCAGGTGATGGCCAGCAAGAGCTTTCAGTGCTAGCCCCTTTGGTGTGGGAGCAGTGGCTGGACATTTTGAATTTCGGAGCTGGGCTCTGGCTGTGCTGAGAAGGAACGTCCCCACTGTGCTGTGGCTAGGAAGCTCAGAGCGCCAGTGCTTGTGGGGCTGTGGAAGGGCTGCCTAGGGCAGGTGATGGCCAGCAGGAGCTTTCAGTGCTAGCCCCTTTGGTGTGGGAGCAGTGGCTGGACGTTTCCGATTTGGGAGTTGGGCTCTGGCTGTGCCGAGAAGGAACGTCCCCACTGTGCTGTGGCTAGGAAGCTCAGAGCGCCAGTGCTTGTGGGGCTGTGGAAGGGCTGCCTAGGGCAGGTGATGGCCAGCAAGAGCTTTCAGTGCTAGCCCCTTTGGTGTGGGAGCAGTGGCTGGACGTTTTGAATTTCGGATCTGCGCTGTGGCTGTGCTGAGAAGGAACGTCCCCACTGTGCTGTGGCTAGGAAGCTCAGAGCGCCAGTGCTTGTGGGGCTGTGGAAGGGCTGCCTAGGGCAGGTGATGGCCAGCAAGAGCTTTCAGTGCTAGCCCCTTTGGTGTGGGAGCAGTGGCTGGACGTTTTGAATTTCGGAGCTGGGCTGTGGCTGTGCCGAGAAGGAACGTCCCCACTGTGCTGTGGCTAGGAAGCTCAGAGCGCCAGTGCTTGTGGGGCTGTGGAAGGGCTGCCTAGGGCAGGTGATGGCCAGCAGGAGCTTTCAGTGCTAGCCCCTTTGGTGTGGGAGCAGTGGCTGGACGTTTCCGATTTGGGAGTTGGGCTCTGGCTGTGCCGAGAAGGAACGTCCCCACTGTGCTATGGCTAGGAAGCTCAGAGCGCCAGTGCTTGTGGGGCTGTGGAAGGGCTGCCTAGGGCAGGTGATGGCCAGCAAGAGCTTTCAGTGCTAGCCCCTTTGGTGTGGGAGCAGTGGCTGGACGTTTCCGATTTGGGAGCTGGGCTGTGGCTGTGCCGATAAGGAACGTCCCCACTGTGCTGTGGCTAGGAAGCTCAGAGCGCCAGTGCTTGTGGGGCTGTGGAAGGGCAGCCTAGGGAAGGTGATGGCCAGCAGGAGCTTTCAGTGCTAGCCCCTTTGGTGTGGGAGCAGTGGCTGGACGTTTTGAATTTCGGAGCTGGGCTGTGGCTGTGCTGAGAAGGAACGTCCCCACTGTGCTGTGGCTAGGAAGCTCAGAGCGCCAGTGCTTGTGGGGCTGTGGAAGGGCTGCCTAGGGCAGGTGCTGGCCAGCAAGAGCTTTCAGTGCTAGCCCCTTTGGTGTGGGAGCAGTGGCTGGACGTTTCCGATTTGGGATCTGGGCTGTGGCTCTGCTGAGAAGGAACGTCCCCACTGTGCTGTGGCTAGGAAGCTCAGAGCGCCAGTGCTTGTGGGGCTGTGGAAGGGCTGCCAAGGGAAGGTGATGGCCAGCAAGAGCTTTCAGTGCTAGCCCCTTTGGTGTGGGAGCAGTGGCTGGACGTTTTGAATTTCGGAGCTGGGCTCTGGCTGTGCCGAGAAGGAACGTCCCCACTGTGCTGTTTCTAGGAACCTCAGAGCGCCAGTGCTTGTGGGGCTGTGGAAGGGCTGCCTAGGGCAGGTGATGGCCAGCAAGAGCTTTCAGTGCTAGCCCCTTTGGTGTGGGAGCAGTGGCTGGACGTTTTGAATTTCGGAGCTGGGCTGTGGCTGTGCTGAGAAGGAACGTCCCCACTGTGCTGTGGCTAGGAAGCTCAGAGCGCCAGTGCTTGTGGGGCTGTGGAAGGGCAGCCTAGGGCAGGTGATGGCCAGCAAGAGCTTTCAGTGCTAGCCCCTTTGGTGTGGGAGCAGTGGCTGGACGTTTCGAATTTCGGAGCTGGGCTGTGGCTGTGCTGAGAAGGAACGTCCCCACTGTGCTGTGGCTAGGAAGCTCAGAGCGCCAGTGCTTGTGGGGCTGTGGAAGGGCTGCCTAGGGCAGGTGATGGCCAGCAAGAGCTTTCAGTGCTAGCCCCTTTGGTGTGGGAGCAGTGGCTGGACGTTTTGAATTTCGGAGCTGGGCTCTGGCTGTGCTGAGAAGGAACGTCCCCACTGTGCTGTGGCTAGGAAGCTCAGAGCGCCAGTGCTTGTGGGGCTGTGGAAGGGCTGCCTAGGGAAGGTGCTGGCCAGCAAGAGCTTTCAGTGCTAGCCCCTTTGGTGTGGGAGCAGTGGCTGGACTTTTCGAATTTCGGAGCTGGGCTGTGGCTGTGCTGAGAAGGAACGTCCCCACTGTGCTGTGGCTAGGAAGCTCAGAGCGCCAGTGCTTGTGGGGCTGTGGAAGGGCTGCCTAGGGAAGGTGATGGCCAGCAAGAGCTTTCAGTGCTAGCCCCTTTGGTGTGGGAGCAGTGGCTGGACGTTTCGAATTTCGGAGCTGGGCTGTGGCTGTGCTGAGAAGGATCGTCCCCACTGTGCTGTGGCTAGGAAGCTCAGAGCGCCAGTGCTTGTGGGGCTGTGGAAGGGCTGCCTAGGGCAGGTGATGGCCAGCAAGAGCTTTCAGTGCTAGCCCCTTTGGTGTGGGAGCAGTGGCTGGACGTTTTGAATTTCGGAGCTGGGCTGTGGCTGTGCTGAGAAGGAACGTCCCCTCTGTGCTGTGGCTAGGAAGCTCAGAGCGCCAGTGCTTGTGGGGCTGTGGAAGGGCTGCCTAGGGCAGGTGATGGCCAGCAAGAGCTTTCAGTGCTAGCCCCTTTGGTGTGGGAGCAGTGGCTGGACGTTTTGAATTTCGGAGCTGGGCTGTGGCTGTGCTGAGAAGGAACGTCCCCTCTGTGCTGTGGCTAGGAAGCTCAGAGCGCCAGTGCTTGTGGGGCTGTGGAAGGGCTGCCTAGGGCAGGTGATGGCCAGCAAGAGCTTTCAGTGCTAGCCCCTTTGGTGTGGGAGCAGTGGCTGGATGTTTTGAATTTCGGAGCTGGGCTGTGGCTGTGCTGAGAAGGAACGTCCCCACTGTGCTGTGGCTAGGAAGCTCAGAGCGCCAGTGCTTGTGGGGCTGTGGAAGGGCTGCCTAGGGCAGGTGCTGGCCAGCAAGAGCTTTCAGTGCTAGCCCCTTTGGTGTGGGAGCAGTGGCTGGACGTTTCCGATTTGGGATCTGGGCTGTGGCTCTGCTGAGAAGGAACGTCCCCACTGTGCTGTGGCTAGGAAGCTCAGAGCGCCAGTGCTTGTGGGGCTGTGGAAGGGCTGCCAAGGGAAGGTGATGGCCAGCAAGAGCTTTCAGTGCTAGCCCCTTTGGTGTGGGAGCAGTGGCTGGACGTTTTGAATTTCGGAGCTGGGCTCTGGCTGTGCCGAGAAGGAACGTCCCCACTGTGCTGTTTCTAGGAACCTCAGAGCGCCAGTGCTTGTGGGGCTGTGGAAGGGCTGCCTAGGGCAGGTGATGGCCAGCAAGAGCTTTCAGTGCTAGCCCCTTTGGTGTGGGAGCAGTGGCTGGACGTTTTGAATTTCGGAGCTGGGCTGTGGCTGTGCTGAGAAGGAACGTCCCCACTGTGCTGTGGCTAGGAAGCTCAGAGCGCCAGTGCTTGTGGGGCTGTGGAAGGGCAGCCTAGGGCAGGTGATGGCCAGCAAGAGCTTTCAGTGCTAGCCCCTTTGGTGTGGGAGCAGTGGCTGGACGTTTCGAATTTCGGAGCTGGGCTGTGGCTGTGCTGAGAAGGAACGTCCCCACTGTGCTGTGGCTAGGAAGCTCAGAGCGCCAGTGCTTGTGGGGCTGTGGAAGGGCTGCCTAGGGCAGGTGATGGCCAGCAAGAGCTTTCAGTGCTAGCCCCTTTGGTGTGGGAGCAGTGGCTGGACGTTTTGAATTTCGGAGCTGGGCTCTGGCTGTGCTGAGAAGGAACGTCCCCACTGTGCTGTGGCTAGGAAGCTCAGAGCGCCAGTGCTTGTGGGGCTGTGGAAGGGCTGCCTAGGGAAGGTGCTGGCCAGCAAGAGCTTTCAGTGCTAGCCCCTTTGGTGTGGGAGCAGTGGCTGGACGTTTCGAATTTCGGAGCTGGGCTGTGGCTGTGCTGAGAAGGAACGTCCCCACTGTGCTGTGGCTAGGAAGCTCAGAGCGCCAGTGCTTGTGGGGCTGTGGAAGGGCTGCCTAGGGAAGGTGATGGCCAGCAAGAGCTTTCAGTGCTAGCCCCTTTGGTGTGGGAGCAGTGGCTGGACGTTTCGAATTTCGGAGCTGGGCTGTGGCTGTGCTGAGAAGGATCGTCCCCACTGTGCTGTGGCTAGGAAGCTCAGAGCGCCAGTGCTTGTGGGGCTGTGGAAGGGCTGCCTAGGGCAGGTGATGGCCAGCAAGAGCTTTCAGTGCTAGCCCCTTTGGTGTGGGAGCAGTGGCTGGACGTTTTGAATTTCGGAGCTGGGCTGTGGCTGTGCTGAGAAGGAACGTCCCCTCTGTGCTGTGGCTAGGAAGCTCAGAGCGCCAGTGCTTGTGGGGCTGTGGAAGGGCTGCCTAGGGCAGGTGATGGCCAGCAAGAGCTTTCAGTGCTAGCCCCTTTGGTGTGGGAGCAGTGGCTGGACGTTTTGAATTTCGGAGCTGGGCTGTGGCTGTGCCGAGAAGGAACGTCCCCACTGTGCTGTGGCTAGGAAGCTCAGAGCGCCAGTGCTTGTGGGGCTGTGGAAGGGCTGCCTAGGGAAGGTGCTGGCCAGCAAGCGCTTTCAGTGCTAGCCCCTTTGGTGTGGGAGCAGTGGCTGGACTTTTCGAATTTCGGAGCTGGGCTGTGGCTGTGCTGAGAAGGAACGTCCCCACTGTGCTGTGGCTAGGAAGCTCAGAGCGCCAGTGCTTGTGGGGCTGTGGAAGGGCTGCCTAGGGCAGGTGATGGCCAGCAAGAGCTTTCAGTGCTAGCCCCTTTGGTGTGGGAGCAGTGGCTGGACATTTTGAATTTCGGAGCTGGGCTCTGGCTGTGCTGAGAAGGAACGTCCCCACTGTGCTGTGGCTAGGAAGCTCAGAGCGCCAGTGCTTGTGGGGCTGTGGAAGGGCTGCCTAGGGCAGGTGATGGCCAGCAGGAGCTTTCAGTGCTAGCCCCTTTGGTGTGGGAGCAGTGGCTGGACGTTTCCGATTTGGGAGTTGGGCTCTGGCTGTGCCGAGAAGGAACGTCCCCACTGTGCTGTGGCTAGGAAGCTCAGAGCGCCAGTGCTTGTGGGGCTGTGGAAGGGCTGCCTAGGAAAGGTGATGGCCAGCAAGAGCTTTCAGTGCTAGCCCCTTTGGTGTGGGAGCAGTGGCTGGACGTTTTGAATTTCGGAGCTGGGCTGTGGCTGTGCCGAGAAGGAACGTCCCCACTGTGCTGTGGCTAGGAAGCTCAGAGCGCCAGTGCTTGTGGGGCTGTGGAAGGGCTGCCTAGGGCAGGTGATGGCCAGCAAGAGCTTTCAGTGCTAGCCCCTTTGGTGTGGGAGCAGTGGCTGGACGTTTTGAATTTCGGAGCTGGGCTGTGGCTGTGCTGAGAAGGAACGTCCCCACTGTGCTGTGGCTAGGAAGCTCAGAGCGCCAGTGCTTGTGGGGCTGTGGAAGGGCTGCCTAGGGAAGGTGCTGGCCAGCAAGAGCTTTCAGTGCTAGCCCCTTTGGTGTGGGAGCAGTGGCTGGACGTTTCGAATTTCGGAGCTGGGCTGTGGCTGTGCTGAGAAGGAACGTCCCCACTGTGCTGTGGCTAGGAAGCTCAGAGCGCCAGTGCTTGTGGGGCTGTGGAAGGGCTGCCTAGGGCAGGTGATGGCCAGCAAGAGCTTTCAGTGCTAGCCCCTTTGGTGTGGGAGCAGTGGCTGGACATTTTGAATTTCGGAGCTGGGCTCTGGCTGTGCTGAGAAGGAACGTCCCCACTGTGCTGTGGCTAGGAAGCTCAGAGCGCCAGTGCTTGTGGGGCTGTGGAAGGGCTGCCTAGGGCAGGTGATGGCCAGCAGGAGCTTTCAGTGCTAGCCCCTTTGGTGTGGGAGCAGTGGCTGGACGTTTCCGATTTGGGAGCTGGGCTCTGGCTGTGCCGAGAAGGAACGTCCCCACTGTGCTGTGGCTAGGAAGCTCAGAGCGCCAGTGCTTGTGGGGCTGTGGAAGGGCAGCCTAGGGAAGGTGATGGCCAGCAAGAGCTTTCAGTGCTAGCCCCTTTGGTGTGGGAGCAGTGGCTGGACGTTTTGAATTTCGGAGCTGGGCTGTGGCTGTGCCGAGAAGGAACGTCCCCACTGTGCTGTGGCTAGGAAGCTCAGAGCGCCAGTGCTTGTGGGGCTGTGGAAGGGCAGCCTAGGGAAGGTGATGGCCAGCAGGAGCTTTCAGTGCTAGCCCCTTTGGTGTGGGAGCAGTGGCTGGACGTTTTGAATTTCGGAGCTGGGCTGTGGCTGTGCCGAGAAGGAACGTCCCCACTCTGCTGTGGCTAGGAAGCTCAGAGCGCCAGTGCTTGTGGGGCTGTGGAAGGGCTGCCTAGGGAAGGTGCTGGCCAGCAAGAGCTTTCAGTGCTAGCCCCTTTGGTGTGGGAGCAGTGGCTGGACGTTTTGAATTTCGGGGCTGGGCTGTGGCTGTGCCGAGAAGGAACGTCCCCACTGTGCTGTGGCTAGGAAGCTCAGAGCGCCAGTGCTTGTGGGGCTGTGGAAGGGCTGCCTAGGGCAGGTGATGGCCAGCAAGAGCTTTCAGTGCTAGCCCCTTTGGTGTGGGAGCAGTGGCTGGACGTTTTGAATTTCGGAGCTGGGCTGTGGCTGTGCTGAGAAGGAACGTCCCCACTGTGCTGTGGCTAGGAAGCTCAGAGCGCCAGTGCTTGTGGGGCTGTGGAAGGGCTGCCTAGGGCAGGTGATGGCCAGCAAGAGCTTTCAGTGCTAGCCCCTTTGGTGTGGGAGCAGTGGCTGGACGTTTTGAATTTCGGAGCTGGGCTGTGGCTGTGCCGAGAAGGAACGTCCCCACTGTGCTGTGGCTAGGAAGCTCAGAGCGCCAGTGCTTGTGGGGCTGTGGAAGGGCTGCCTAGGGCAGGTGATGGCCAGCAGGAGCTTTCAGTGCTAGCCCCTTTGGTGTGGGAGCAGTGGCTGGACGTTTTGAATTTCGGAGCTGGGCTGTGGCTGTGCTGAGAAGGAACGTCCCCACTGTGCTGTGGCTAGGAAGCTCAGAGCGCCAGTGCTTGTGGGGCTGTGGAAGGGCTGCCTAGGGCAGGTGATGGCCAGCAAGAGCTTTCAGTGCTAGCCCCTTTGGTGTGGGAGCAGTGGCTGGACGTTTTGAATTTCGGAGCTGGGCTGTGGCTGTGCCGAGAAGGAACGTCCCCACTGTGCTGTGGCTAGGAAGCTCAGAGCGCCAGTGCTTGTGGGGCTGTGGAAGGGCTGCCTAGGGAAGGTGCTGGCCAGCAAGAGCTTTCAGTGCTAGCCCCTTTGGTGTGGGAGCAGTGGCTGGACGTTTTGAATTTCGGGGCTGGGCTGTGGCTGTGCCGAGAAGGAACGTCCCCACTGTGCTGTGGCTAGGAAGCTCAGAGCGCCAGTGCTTGTGGGGCTGTGGAAGGGCTGCCTAGGGCAGGTGCTGGCCAGCAAGAGCTTTCAGTGCTAGCCCCTTTGGTGTGGGAGCAGTGGCTGGACGTTTTGAATTTCGGAGCTGGGCTGTGGCTGTGCCGAGAAGGAACGTCCCCACTGTGCTGTGGCTAGGAAGCTCAGAGCGCCAGTGCTTGTGGGGCTGTGGAAGGGCTGCCTAGGGCAGGTGCTGGCCAGCAAGAGCTTTCAGTGCTAGCCCCTTTGGTGTGGGAGCAGTGGCTGGACGTTTTGAATTTCGGAGCTGGGCTGTGGCTGTGCCGAGAAGGAACGTCCCCACTGTGCTGTGGCTAGGAAGCTCAGAGCGCCAGTGCTTGTGGGGCTGTGGAAGGGCTGCCTAGGGCAGGTGATGGCCAGCAAGAGCTTTCAGTGCTAGCCCCTTTGGTGTGGGAGCAGTGGCTGGACGTTTTGAATTTCGGATCTGGGCTGTGGCTGTGCCGAGAAGGAACGTCCCCACTGTGCTGTGGCTAGGAAGCTCAGAGCGCCAGTGCTTGTGGGGCTGTGGAAGGGCTGCCTAGGGCAGGTGATGGCCAGCAAGAGCTTTCAGTGCTAGCCCCTTTGGTGTGGGAGCAGTGGCTGGACGTTTCCGATTTGGGAGCTGGGCTGTGGCTGTGCCGAGAAGGAACGTCCCCACTGTGCTGTGGCTAGGAAGCTCAGAGCGCCAGTGCTTGTGGGGCTGTGGAAGGGCAGCCTAGGGAAGGTGATGGCCAGCAGGAGCTTTCAGTGCTAGCCCCTTTGGTGTGGGAGCAGTGGCTGGACGTTTTGAATTTCGGAGGTGGGCTGTGGCTGTGCCGAGAAGGAACGTCCCCACTGTGCTGTGGCTAGGAAGCTCAGAGCGCCAGTGCTTGTGGGGCTGTGGAAGGGCTGCCTAGGGCAGGTGCTGGCCAGCAAGAGCTTTCAGTGCTAGCCCCTTTGGTGTGGGAGCAGTGGCTGGACGTTTTGAATTTCGGAGCTGGGCTGTGGCTGTGCCGAGAAGGAACGTCCCCACTGTGCTGTGGCTAGGAAGCTCAGAGCGCCAGTGCTTGTGGGGCTGTGGAAGGGCTGCCTAGGGCAGGTGATGGCCAGCAAGAGCTTTCAGTGCTAGCCCCTTTGGTGTGGGAGCAGTGGCTGGACGTTTTGAATTTCGGAGCTGGGCTGTGGCTGTGCTGAGAAGGAACGTCCCCACTGTGCTGTGGCTAGGAAGCTCAGAGCGCCAGTGCTTGTGGGGCTGTGGAAGGGCTGCCTAGGGAAGGTGATGGCCAGCAAGAGCTTTCAGTGCTAGCCCCTTTGGTGTGGGAGCAGTGGCTGGACGTTTTGAATTTCGGAGCTGGGCTGTGGCTGTGCCGAGAAGGAACGTCCCCACTGTGCTGTGGCTAGGAAGCTCAGAGCGCCAGTGCTTGTGGGGCTGTGGAAGGGCTGCCTAGGGCAGGTGATGGCCAGCAAGAGCTTTCAGTGCTAGCCCCTTTGGTGTGGGAGCAGTGGCTGGACGTTTTGAATTTCGGAGCTGGGCTGTGGCTGTGCCGAGAAGGAACGTCCCCACTGTGCTGTGGCTAGGAAGCTCAGAGCGCCAGTGCTTGTGGGGCTGTGGAAGGGCTGCCTAGGGCAGGTGATGGCCAGCAAGAGCTTTCAGTGCTAGCCCCTTTGGTGTGGGAGCAGTGGCTGGACGTTTTGAATTTCGGAGCTGGGCTGTGGCTGTGCCGAGAAGGAACGTCCCCACTGTGCTGTGGCTAGGAAGCTCAGAGCGCCAGTGCTTGTGGGGCTGTGGAAGGGCTGCCTAGGGCAGGTGCTGGCCAGCAAGAGCTTTCAGTGCTAGCCCCTTTGGTGTGGGAGCAGTGGCTGGACGTTTTGAATTTCGGAGCTGGGCTGTGGCTGTGCCGAGAAGGAACGTCCCCACTGTGCTGTGGCTAGGAAGCTCAGAGCGCCAGTGCTTGTGGGGCTGTGGAAGGGCTGCCTAGGGCAGGTGCTGGCCAGCAAGAGCTTTCAGTGCTAGCCCCTTTGGTGTGGGAGCAGTGGCTGGACGTTTTGAATTTCGGAGCTGGGCTGTGGCTGTGCTGAGAAGGAACGTCCCCACTGTGCTGTGGCTAGGAAGCTCAGAGCGCCAGTGCTTGTGGGGCTGTGGAAGGGCTGCCTAGGGCAGGTGATGGCCAGCAAGAGCTTTCAGTGCTAGCCCCTTTGGTGTGGGAGCAGTGGCTGGACGTTTCCGATTTGGGAGCTGGGCTGTGGCTGTGCCGAGAAGGAACGTCCCCACTGTGCTGTGGCTAGGAATCTCAGAGCGCCAGTGCTTGTGGGGCTGTGGAAGGGCTGCCTAGGGAAGGTGATGGCCAGCAGGAGCTTTCAGTGCTAGCCCCTTTGGTGTGGGAGCAGTGGCTGGACGTTTTGAATTTCGGAGCTGGGCTGTGGCTGTGCCGAGAAGGAACGTCCCCACTGTGCTGTGGCTAGGAAGCTCAGAGCGCCAGTGCTTGTGGGGCTGTGGAAGGGCTGCCTAGGGCAGGTGCTGGCCAGCAAGAGCTTTCAGTGCTAGCCCCTTTGGTGTGGGAGCAGTGGCTGGACGTTTTGAATTTCGGAGCTGGGCTGTGGCTGTGCCGAGAAGGAACGTCCCCACTGTGCTGTGGCTAGGAAGCTCAGAGCGCCAGTGCTTGTGGGGCTGTGGAAGGGCTGCCTAGGGCAGGTGCTGGCCAGCAAGAGCTTTCAGTGCTAGCCCCTTTGGTGTGGGAGCAGTGGCTGGACGTTTTGAATTTCGGAGCTGGGCTGTGGCTGTGCTGAGAAGGAACGTCCCCACTGTGCTGTGGCTAGGAAGCTCAGAGCGCCAGTGCTTGTGGGGCTGTGGAAGGGCTGCCTAGGGCAGGTGATGGCCAGCAAGAGCTTTCAGTGCTAGCCCCTTTGGTGTGGGAGGAGTGGCTGGACGTTTTGAATTTCGGAGCTGGGCTGTGGCTGTGCCGAGAAGGAACGTCCCCACTGTGCTGTGGCTAGGAAGCTCAGAGCGCCAGTGCTTGTGGGGCTGTGGAAGGGCTGCCTAGGGCAGGTGATGGCCAGCAAGAGCTTTCAGTGCTAGCCCCTTTGGTGTGGGAGCAGTGGCTGGACGTTTTGAATTTCGGAGCTGGGCTGTGGCTGTGCCGAGAAGGAACGTCCCCACTGTGCTGTGGCTAGGAAGCTCAGAGCGCCAGTGCTTGTGGGGCTGTGGAAGGGCTGCCTAGGGCAGGTGATGGCCAGCAAGAGCTTTCAGTGCTAGCCCCTTTGGTGTGGGAGCAGTGGCTGGACGTTTTGAATTTCGGAGCTGGGCTGTGGCTGTGCTGAGAAGGAACGTCCCCACTGTGCTGTGGCTAGGAAGCTCAGAGCGCCAGTGCTTGTGGGGCTGTGGAAGGGCTGCCTAGGGCAGGTGATGGCCAGCAAGAGTTTTCAGTGCTAGCCCCTTTGGTGTGGGAGCAGTGGCTGGACGTTTTGAATTTCGGAGCTGGGCTGTGGCTGTGCTGAGAAGGAACGTCCCCACTGTGCTGTGGCTAGGAAGCTCAGAGCGCCAGTGCTTGTGGGGCTGTGGAAGGGCTGCCTAGGGCAGGTGATGGCCAGCAAGAGCTTTCAGTGCTAGCCCCTTTGGTGTGGGAGCAGTGGCTGGACGTTTTGAATTTCGGAGGTGGGCTGTGGCTGTGCTGAGAAAGAACGTCCCCACTGTGCTGTGGCTAGGAAACTCAGAGCGCCAGTGCTTGTGGGGCTATGGAAGGGCTGCCTAGGGAAGGTGATGGCCAGCAAGAGCTTTCAGTGCTAGCCCCTTTGGTGTGGGAGCAGTGGCTGGACGTTTTGAATTTCGGAGCTGGGCTGTGGCTGTGCTGAGAAGGAACGTCCCCACTGTGCTGTGGCTAGGAATTCAGAGCGCCAGTGCTTGTGGGGCTGTGGAAGGGCTGCCTAGGGAAGGTGATGGCCAGCAAGAGTTTTCAGTGCTAGCCCCTTTGGTGTGGGAGCAGTGGCTGGACGTTTCGAATTTCGGATCTGGGCTGTGACTGTGCCGAGAAGGAACGTCCCCACTGTGCTGTGGCTAGGAAGCTCAGAGCGCCAGTGCTTGT
Source organism: Aptenodytes patagonicus (assembly GCF_965638725.1). Classification (NCBI taxonomy): domain Eukaryota; kingdom Metazoa; phylum Chordata; class Aves; order Sphenisciformes; family Spheniscidae; genus Aptenodytes; species Aptenodytes patagonicus. Next base: position 110,014 of record NW_027472094.1, on the reverse strand, counting down.
GGGGCTGTGGAAGGGCTGCCTAGGGCAGGTGATGGCCAGCAAGAGCTTTCAGTGCTAGCCCCTTTGGTGTGGGAGCAGTGGCTGGACGTTTTGAATTTCGGAGCTGGGCTGTGGCTGTGCCGAGAAGGAACGTCCCCACTGTGCTGTGGCTAGGAAGCTCAGAGCGCCAGTGCTTGTGGGGCTGTGGAAGGGCTGCCTAGGGCAGGTGATGGCCAGCAAGAGCTTTCAGTGCTAGCCCCTTTGGTGTGGGAGCAGTGGCTGGACGTTTTGAATTTCGGAGCTGGGCTGTGGCTGTGCCGAGAAGGAACGTCCCCACTGTGCTGTGGCTAGGAAGCTCAGAGCGCCAGTGCTTGTGGGGCTGTGGAAGAGCTGCCTAGGGCAGGTGATGGCCAGCAAGAGCTTTCAGTGCTATCCCCTTTGGTGTGGGAGCAGTGGCTGGACGTTTTGAATTTCGGAGCTGGGCTGTGGCTGTGCCGAGAAGGAACGTCCCCACTGTGCTGTGGCTAGGAAGCTCAGAGCGCCAGTGCTTGTGGGGCTGTGGAAGGGCTGCCTAGGGCAGGTGATGGCCAGCAAGAGCTTTCAGTGCTAGCCCCTTTGGTGTGGGAGCAGTGGCTGGACGTTTTGAATTTCGGAGCTGGGCTGTGGCTGTGCTGAGAAGGAACATCCCCACTGTGCTGTGGCTAGGAAGCTCAGAGCGCCAGTGCTTGTGGGGCTGTGGAAGGGCTGCCTAGGGCAGGTGATGGCCAGCAAGAGTTTTCAGTGCTAGCCCCTTTGGTGTGGGAGCAGTGGCTGGACGTTTTGAATTTCGGAGCTGGGCTGTGGCTGTGCTGAGAAGGAACGTCCCCACTGTGCTGTGGCTAGGAAGCTCAGAGCGCCAGTGCTTGTGGGGCTGTGGAAGGGCTGCCTAGGGCAGGTGATGGCCAGCAAGAGCTTTCAGTGCTAGCCCCTTTGGTGTGGGAGCAGTGGCTGGACGTTTTGAATTTCGGAGCTGGGCTGTGGCTGTGCTGAGAAAGAACGTCCCCACTGTGCTGTGGCTAGGAAACTCAGAGCGCCAGTGCTTGTGGGGCTGTGGAAGGGCTGCCTAGGGAAGGTGATGGCCAGCAAGAGCTTTCAGTGCTAGCCCCTTTGGTGTGGGAGCAGTGGCTGGACGTTTTGAATTTCGGAGCTGGGCTGTGGCTGTGCTGAGAAGGAACGTCCCCACTGTGCTGTGGCTAGGAATTCAGAGCGCCAGTGCTTGTGGGGCTGTGGAAGGGCTGCCTAGGGAAGGTGATGGCCAGCAAGAGTTTTCAGTGCTAGCCCCTTTGGTGTGGGAGCAGTGGCTGGACGTTTCGAATTTCGGATCTGGGCTGTGGCTGTGCTGAGAAGGAACGTCCCCACTGTGCTGTGGCTAGGAAGCTCAGAGCGCCAGTGCTTGTGGGGCTGTGGAAGGGCTGCCTAGGGCAGGTGATGGCCAGCAAGAGCTTTCAGTGCTAGCCCCTTTGGTGTGGGAGCAGTGGCTGGACGTTTTGAATTTCGGAGCTGGGCTGTGGCTGTGCCGAGAAGGAACGTCCCCACTGTGCTGTGGCTAGGAAGCTCAGAGCGCCAGTGCTTGTGGGGCTGTGGAAGGGCTGCCTAGGGCAGGTGATGGCCAGCAAGAGCTTTCAGTGCTAGCCCCTTTGGTGTGGGAGCAGTGGCTGGACGTTTTGAATTTCGGAGCTGGGCTGTGGCTGTGCCGAGAAGGAACGTCCCCACTGTGCTGTGGCTAGGAAGCTCAGAGCGCCAGTGCTTGTGGGGCTGTGGAAGAGCTGCCTAGGGCAGGTGATGGCCAGCAAGAGCTTTCAGTGCTATCCCCTTTGGTGTGGGAGCAGTGGCTGGACGTTTTGAATTTCGGAGCTGGGCTGTGGCTGTGCTGAGAAGGAACGTCCCCACTGTGCTGTGGCTGGGAAGCTCAGAGCGCCAGTGCTTGTGGGGCTGTGGAAGGGCTGCCTAGGGCAGGTGCTGGCCAGCAAGAGCTTTCAGTGCTAGCCCCTTTGGTGTGGGAGCAGTGGCTGGACGTTTCGAATTTCGGAGCTGGGCTGTGGCTGTGCTGAGAAGGAACGTCCCCACTGTGCTGTGGCTAGGAAGCTCAGAGCGCCAGTGCTTGTGGAGCTGTGGAAGGGCAGCCTAGGGCAGGTGCTGGCCAGCAAGAGCTTTCAGTGCTAGCCCCTTTGGTGTGGGAGCAGTGGCTGGAGGTTTCCGATTTGGGATCTGGGCTGTGGCTCTGCTGAGAAGGAACGTCCCCACTGTGCTGTGGCTAGGAAGCTCAGAGCGCCAGTGCTTGTGGGGCTGTGGAAGGGCTGCCTAGGGCAGGTGATGGCCAGCAAGAGCTTTCAGTGCTAGCCCCTTTGGTGTGGGAGCAGTGGCTGGACGTTTTGAATTTCGGAGGTGGGCTGTGGCTGTGCTGAGAAGGAACGTCCCCACTGTGCTGTGGCTAGGAAGCTCAGAGCGCCAGTGCTTGTGGGGCTGTGGAAGGGCAGCCTAGGGCAGGTGATGGCCAGCAAGAGCTTTCAGTGCTAGCCCCTTTGGTGTGGGAGCAGTGGCTGGACGTTTCGAATTTCGGATCTGGGCTGTGGCTGTGCTGAGAAGGAACGTCCCCACTGTGCTGTGGCTAGGAAGCTCAGAGCGCCAGTGCTTGTGGGGCTGTGGAACGGCTGCCTAGGGCAGGTGATGGCCAGCAAGAGCTTTCAGTGCTAGCCCCTTTGGTGTGGGAGCAGTGGCTGGACGTTTTGAATTTCGGAGCTGGGCTGTGGCTGTGCCGAGAAGGAACGTCCCCACTGTGCTGTGGCTAGGAAGCTCAGAGCGCCAGTGCTTGTGGGGCTGTGGAAGGGCTGCCTAGGGAAGGTGCTGGCCAGCAAGAGCTTTCAGTGCTAGCCCCTTTGGTGTGGGAGCAGTGGCTGGACGTTTTGAATTTCAGATCTGGGCTGTGGCTGTGCTGAGAAGGAACGTCCCCACTGTGCTGTGGCTAGGAAGCTCAGAGCGCCAGTGCTTGTGGGGCTGTGGAAGGGCTGCCTAGGGCAGGTGATGGCCAGCAAGAGCTTTCAGTGCTAGCCCCTTTGGTGTGGGAGCAGTGGCTGGACATTTTGAATTTCGGAGCTGGGCTGTGGCTGTGCTGAGAAGGAACGTCCCCACTGTGCTGTGGCTAGGAAGCTCAGAGCGCCAGTGCTTGTGGGGCTGTGGAAGGGCTGCCTAGGGCAGGTGCTGGCCAGCAAGAGCTTTCAGTGCTAGCCCCTTTGGTGTGGGAGCAGTGGCTGGACGTTTCCGATTTGGGAGCTGGGCTCTGGCTGTGCCGAGAAGGAACGTCCCCACTGTGCTGTGGCTAGGAAGCTCAGAGCGCCAGTGCTTGTGGGGCTGTGGAAGGGCTGCCTAGGGCAGGTGCTGGCCAGCAAGAGCTTTCAGTGCTAGCCCCTTTGGTGTGGGAGCAGTGGCTGGACGTTTTGAATTTCGGAGCTGGGCTGTGGCTGTGCCGAGAAGGAACGTCCCCACTCTGCTGTGGCTAGGAAGCTCAGAGCGCCAGTGCTTGTGGGGCTGTGGAAGGGCTGCCTAGGGCAGGTGATGGCCAGCAAGAGCTTTCAGTGCTAGCCCCTTTGGTGTGGGAGCAGTGGCTGGACGTTTTGAATTTCGGAGCTGGGCTGTGGCTGTGCTGAGAAGGAACGTCCCCACTGTGCTGTGGCTAGGAAGCTCAGAGCACCAGTGCTTGTGGGGCTGTGGAAGGGCTGCCTAGGGAAGGTGATGGCCAGCAAGAGCTTTCAGTGCTAGCCCCTTTGGTGTGGGAGCAGTGGCTGGACGTTTTGAATTTCGGAGCTGGGCTGTGGCTGTGCCGAGAAGGAACGTCCCCACTGTGCTGTGGCTAGGAAGCTCAGAGCGCCAGTGCTTGTGGGGCTGTGGAAGGGCTGCCTAGGGCAGGTGCTGGCCAGCAAGAGCTTTCAGTGCTAGCCCCTTTGGTGTGGGAGCAGTGGCTGGACGTTTTGAATTTCGGAGCTGGGCTGTGGCTGTGCCGAGAAGGAACGTCCCCACTGTGCTGTGGCTAGGAAGCTCAGAGCGCCAGTGCTTGTGGGGCTGTGGAAGGGCTGCCTAGGGCAGGTGATGGCCAGCAAGAGCTTTCAGTGCTAGCCCCTTTGGTGTGGGAGCAGTGGCTGGACGTTTTGAATTTCGGAGCTGGGCTGTGGCTGTGCTGAGAAGGACCGTCCCCACTGTGCTGTGGCTAGGAAGCTCAGAGCGCCAGTGCTTGTGGGGCTGTGGAAGGGCTGCCTAGGGCAGGTGATGGCCAGCAAGAGTTTTCAGTGCTAGCCCCTTTGGTGTGGGAGCAGTGGCTGGACGTTTCGAATTTCGGAGCTGGGCTGTGGCTGTGCTGAGAAGGAACGTCCCCACTGTGCTGTGGCTAGGAAGCTCAGAGCGCCAGTGCTTGTGGGGCTGTGGAAGGGCTGCCTAGGGCAGGTGATGGCCAGCAAGAGCTTTCAGTGCTAGCCCCTTTGGTGTGGGATCAGTGGCTGGACGTTTTGAATTTCGGAGCTGGGCTGTGGCTGTGCTGAGAAGGAACGTCCCCACTGTGCTGTGGCTAGGAAGCTCAGAGCGCCAGTGCTTGTGGGGCTGTGGAAGGGCTGCCTAGGGCAGGTGATGGCCAGCAAGAGCTTTCAGTGCTAGCCCCTTTGGTGTGGGAGCAGTGGCTGGACGTTTTGAATTTCGGATCTGGGCTGTGGCTGTGCCGAGAAGGAACGTCCCCACTGTGCTGTGGCTAGGAAGCTCAGAGCGCCAGTGCTTGTGGGGCTGTGGAAGGGCTGCCTAGGGCAGGTGATGGCCAGCAAGAGCTTTCAGTGCTAGCCCCTTTGGTGTGGGAGCAGTGGCTGGACGTTTTGAATTTCGGAGCTGGGCTGTGGCTGTGCTGAGAAGGAACGTCCCCACTGTGCTGTGGCTAGGAAGCTCAGAGCGCCAGTGCTTGTGGGGCTGTGGAAGGGCAGCCTAGGGCAGGTGATGGCCAGCAAGAGCTTTCACTGCTAGCCCCTTTGGTGTGGGAGCAGTGGCTGGACGTTTCGAATTTCGGAGCTGGGCTGTGGCTGTGCCGAGAAGGAACGTCCCCACTGTGCTGTGGCTAAGAAGCTCAGAGCGCCAGTGCTTGTGGAGCTGTGGAAGGGCAGCCTAGGGCAGGTGCTGGCCAGCAAGAGCTTTCAGTGCTAGCCCCTTTGGTGTGGGAGCAGTGGCTGGAGGTTTCCGATTTGGGATCTGGGCTGTGGCTCTGCTGAGAAGGAACGTCCCCACTGTGCTGTGGCTAGGAAGCTCAGAGCGCCAGTGCTTGTGGGGCTGTGGAAGGGCTGCCTAGGGCAGGTGATGGCCAGCAAGAGCTTTCAGTGCTAGCCCCTTTGGTGTGGGAGCAGTGGCTGGACGTTTTGAATTTCGGATCTGGGCTGTGGCTGTGCTGAGAAGGAACGTCCCCACTGTGCTGTGGCTAGGAAGCTCAGAGCGCCAGTGCTTGTGGGGCTGTGGAACGGCTGCCTAGGGCAGGTGATGGCCAGCAAGAGCTTTCAGTGCTAGCCCCTTTGGTGTGGGAGCAGTGGCTGGACGTTTTGAATTTCGGAGCTGGGCTCTGGCTGTGCTGAGAAGGAACGTCCCCACTGTGCTGTGGCTAGGAAGCTCAGAGCGCCAGTGCTTGTGGGGCTGTGGAAGGGCTGCCTAGGGAAGGTGCTGGCCAGCAAGAGCTTTCAGTGCTAGCCCCTTTGGTGTGGGAGCAGTGGCTGGACGTTTTGAATTTCAGATCTGGGCTGTGGCTGTGCCGAGAAGGAACGTCCCCACTGTGCTGTGGCTAGGAAGCTCAGAGCGCCAGTGCTTGTGGGGCTGTGGAAGGGCTGCCTAGGGCAGGTGATGGCCAGCAAGAGCTTTCAGTGCTAGCCCCTTTGGTGTGGGAGCAGTGGCTGGACATTTTGAATTTCGGAGCTGGGCTGTGGCTGTGCTGAGAAGGAACGTCCCCACTGTGCTGTGGCTAGGAAGCTCAGAGCGCCAGTGCTTGTGGGGCTGTGGAAGGGCTGCCTAGGGCAGGTGCTGGCCAGCAAGAGCTTTCAGTGCTAGCCCCTTTGGTGTGGGAGCAGTGGCTGGACGTTTCCGATTTGGGAGCTGGGCTCTGGCTGTGCCGAGAAGGAACGTCCCCACTGTGCTGTGGCTAGGAAGCTCAGAGCGCCAGTGCTTGTGGGGCTGTGGAAGGGCTGCCTAGGGCAGGTGATGGCCAGCAAGAGCTTTCAGTGCTAGCCCCTTTGGTGTGGGAGCAGTGGCTGGACGTTTTGAATTTCGGAGCTGGGCTGTGGCTGTGCCGAGAAGGAACGTCCCCACTCTGCTGTGGCTAGGAAGCTCAGAGCGCCAGTGCTTGTGGGGCTGTGGAAGGGTAGCCTAGGGCAGGTGATGGCCAGCAAGAGCTTTCAGTGCTAGCCCCTTTGGTGTGGGAGCAGTGGCTGGACGTTTTGAATTTCGGAGCTGGGCTGTGGCTGTGCTGAGAAGGAACGTCCCCACTGTGCTGTGGCTAGGAAGCTCAGAGCGCCAGTGCTTGTGGGGCTGTGGAAGGGCTGCCTAGGGAAGGTGATGGCCAGCAAGAGCTTTCAGTGCTAGCCCCTTTGTTGTGGGAGCAGTGGCTGGACGTTTTGAATTTCGGAGCTGGGCTGTGGCTGTGCCGAGAAGGAACGTCCCCACTGTGCTGTGGCTAGGAAGCTCAGAGCGCCAGTGCTTGTGGGGCTGTGGAAGGGCTGCCTAGGGCAGGTGATGGCCAGCAAGAGCTTTCAGTGCTAGCCCCTTTGGTGTGGGAGCAGTGGCTGGACGTTTTGAATTTCGGAGCTGGGCTGTGGCTGTGCCGAGAAGGAACGTCCCCACTGTGCTGTGGCTAGGAAGCTCAGAGCGCCAGTGCTTGTGGGGCTGTGGAAGGGCTGCCTAGGGCAGGTGATGGCCAGCAAGAGCTTTCAGTGCTAGCCCCTTTGGTGTGGGAGCAGTGGCTGGACGTTTTGAATTTCGGAGCTGGGCTGTGGCTGTGCTGAGAAGGACCGTCCCCACTGTGCTGTGGCTAGGAAGCTCAGAGCGCCAGTGCTTGTGGGGCTGTGGAAGGGCTGCCTAGGGCAGGTGATGGCCAGCAAGAGTTTTCAGTGCTAGCCCCTTTGGTGTGGGAGCAGTGGCTGGACGTTTCGAATTTCGGAGCTGGGCTGTGGCTGTGCTGAGAAGGAACGTCCCCACTGTGCTGTGGCTAGGAAGCTCAGAGCGCCAGTGCTTGTGGGGCTGTGGAAGGGCTGCCTAGGGCAGGTGATGGCCAGCAAGAGCTTTCAGTGCTAGCCCCTTTGGTGTGGGATCAGTGGCTGGACGTTTTGAATTTCGGATCTGGGCTGTGGCTGTGCTGAGAAGGAACGTCCCCACTGTGCTGTGGCTAGGAAGCTCAGAGCGCCAGTGCTTGTGGGGCTGTGGAAGGGCTGCCTAGGGCAGGTGATGGCCAGCAAGAGCTTTCAGTGCTAGCCCCTTTGGTGTGGGAGCAGTGGCTGGACGTTTTGAATTTCGGAGCTGGGCTGTGGCTGTGCCGAGAAGGAACGTCCCCACTGTGCTGTGGCTAGGAAGCTCAGAGCGCCAGTGCTTGTGGGGCTGTGGAAGGGCTGCCTAGGGCAGGTGATGGCCAGCAAGAGCTTTCAGTGCTAGCCCCTTTGGTGTGGGAGCAGTGGCTGGACGTTTTGAATTTCGGAGCTGGGCTGTGGCTGTGCTGAGAAGGAACGTCCCCACTGTGCTGTGGCTAGGAAGCTCAGAGCGCCAGTGCTTGTGGGGCTGTGGAAGGGCAGCCTAGGGCAGGTGATGGCCAGCAAGAGCTTTCACTGCTAGCCCCTTTGGTGTGGGAGCAGTGGCTGGACGTTTCGAATTTCGGAGCTGGGCTGTGGCTGTGCCGAGAAGGAACGTCCCCACTGTGCTGTGGCTAAGAAGCTCAGAGCGCCAGTGCTTGTGGAGCTGTGGAAGGGCAGCCTAGGGCAGGTGCTGGCCAGCAAGAGCTTTCAGTGCTAGCCCCTTTGGTGTGGGAGCAGTGGCTGGAGGTTTCCGATTTGGGATCTGGGCTGTGGCTCTGCTGAGAAGGAACGTCCCCACTGTGCTGTGGCTAGGAAGCTCAGAGCGCCAGTGCTTGTGGGGCTGTGGAAGGGCTGCCTAGGGCAGGTGCTGGCCAGCAAGAGCTTTCAGTGCTAGCCCCTTTGGTGTGGGAGCAGTGGCTGGACGTTTTGAATTTCGGAGCTGGGCTGTGGCTGTGCTGAGAAGGAACGTCCCCACTGTGCTGTGGCTAGGAAGCTCAGAGCGCCAGTGCTTGTCGGGCTGTGGAAGGGCTGCCTAGGGCAGGTGATGGCCAGCAAGAGCTTTCAGTGCTAGCCCCTTTGGTGTGGGAGCAGTGGCTGGACGTTTCGAATTTCGGATCTGGGCTGTGGCTGTGCTGAGAAGGAACGTCCCCACTGTGCTGTGGCTAGGAAGCTCAGAGCGCCAGTGCTTGTGGGGCTGTGGAAGGGCTGCCTAGGGCAGGTGATGGCCAGCAAGAGCTTTCACTGCTAGCCCCTTTGGTGTGGGAGCAGTGGCTGGACGTTTTGAATTTCGGAGCTGGGCTCTGGCTGTGCTGAGAAGGAACGTCCCCACTGTGCTGTGGCTAGGAAGCTCAGAGCGCCAGTGCTTGTGGGGCTGTGGAAGGGCTGCCTAGGGAAGGTGCTGGCCAGCAAGAGCTTTCAGTGCTAGCCCCTTTGGTGTGGGAGCAGTGGCTGGACGTTTTGAATTTCAGATCTGGGCTGTGGCTGTGCCGAGAAGGAACGTCCCCACTGTGCTGTGGCTAGGAAGCTCAGAGCGCCAGTGCTTGTGGGGCTGTGGAAGGGCTGCCTAGGGCAGGTGCTGGCCAGCAAGAGCTTTCAGTGCTAGCCCCTTTGGTGTGGGAGCAGTGGCTGGACATTTTGAATTTCGGAGCTGGGCTGTGGCTGTGCTGAGAAGGAACGTCCCCACTGTGCTGTGGCTAGGAAGCTCAGAGCGCCAGTGCTTGTGGGGCTGTGGAAGGGCTGCCTAGGGCAGGTGATGGCCAGCAGGAGCTTTCAGTGCTAGCCCCTTTGGTGTGGGAGCAGTGGCTGGACGTTTCCGATTTGGGAGCTGGGCTCTGGCTGTGCCGAGAAGGAACGTCCCCACTGTGCTGTGGCTAGGAAGCTCAGAGCGCCAGTGCTTGTGGGGCTGTGGAAGGGCTGCCTAGGGCAGGTGCTGGCCAGCAAGAGCTTTCAGTGCTAGCCCCTTTGGTGTGGGAGCAGTGGCTGGACGTTTTGAATTTCGGAGCTGGGCTGTGGCTGTGCCAAGAAGGAACGTCCCCACTGTGCTGTGGCTAGGAAGCTCAGAGCGCCAGTGCTTGTGGGGCTGTGGAAGGGCTGCCTAGGGCAGGTGCTGGCCAGCAAGAGCTTTCAGTGCTAGCCCCTTTGGTGTGGGAGCAGTGGCTGGACGTTTTGAATTTCGGAGCTGGGCTGTGGCTGTGCTGAGAAGGAACGTCCCCACTGTGCTGTGGCTAGGAAGCTCAGAGCGCCAGTGCTTGTGGGGCTGTGGAAGGGCTGCCTAGGGAAGGTGATGGCCAGCAAGAGCTTTCAGTGCTAGCCCCTTTGGTGTGGGAGCAGTGGCTGGACGTTTTGAATTTCGGAGCTGGGCTGTGGCTGTGCCGAGAAGGAACGTCCCCACTGTGCTGTGGCTAGGAAGCTCAGAGCGCCAGTGCTTGTGGGGCTGTGGAAGGGCTGCCTAGGGCAGGTGATGGCCAGCAAGAGCTTTCAGTGCTAGCCCCTTTGGTGTGGGAGCAGTGGCTGGACGTTTTGAATTTCGGATCTGGGCTGTGGCTGTGCCGAGAAGGAACGTCCCCACTGTGCTGTGGCTAGGAAGCTCAGAGCGCCAGTGCTTGTGGGGCTGTGGAAGGGCTGCCTAGGGCAGGTGCTGGCCAGCAAGAGCTTTCAGTGCTAGCCCCTTTGGTGTGGGAGCAGTGGCTGGACGTTTTGAATTTCGGAGCTGGGCTGTGGCTGTGCTGAGAAGGAACGTCCCCACTGTGCTGTGGCTAGGAAGCTCAGAGCGCCAGTGCTTGTGGGGCTGTGGAAGGGCTGCCTAGGGCAGGTGATGGCCAGCAAGAGCTTTCAGTGCTAGCCCCTTTGGTGTGGGAGCAGTGGCTGGACGTTTCGAATTTCGGAGCTGGGCTGTGGCTGTGCTGAGAAGGAACGTCCCCACTGTGCTGTGGCTAGGAAGCTCAGAGCGCCAGTGCTTGTGGGGCTGTGGAAGGGCTGCCTAGGGCAGGTGATGGCCAGCAAGAGCTTTCAGTGCTAGCCCCTTTGGTGTGGGAGCAGTGGCTGGACGTTTTGAATTTCGGAGCTGGGCTATGGCTGTACCGAGAAGGAACGTCCCCACTGTGCTGTGGCTAGGAAGCTCAGAGCGCCAGTGCTTGTGGGGCTGTGGAAGGGCTGCCTAGGGCAGGTGATGGCCAGCAAGAGCTTTCAGTGCTAGCCCCTTTGGTGTGGGAGCAGTGGCTGGACGTTTTGAATTTCGGAGCTGGGCTGTGGCTGTGCCGAGAAGGAACGTCCCCACTGTGCTGTGGCTAGGAAGCTCAGAGCGCCAGTGCTTGTGGGGCTGTGGAAGGGCTGCCTAGGGCAGGTGATGGCCAGCAAGAGCTTTCAGTGCTAGCCCCTTTGGTGTGGGAGCAGTGGCTGGACGTTTCCGATTTGGGAGCTGGGCTGTGGCTGTGCTGAGAAGGAACGTCCCCACTGTGCTGTGGCTAGGAAGCTCAGAGCGCCAGTGCTTGTGGGGCTGTGGAAGGGCAGCCTAGGGAAGGTGATGGCCAGCAGGAGCTTTCAGTGCTAGCCCCTTTGGTGTGGGAGCAGTGGCTGGACGTTTTGAATTTCGGAGCTGGGCTGTGGCTGTGCCGAGAAGGAACGTCCCCACTGTGCTGTGGCTAGGAAGCTCAGAGCGCCAGTGCTTGTGGGGCTGTGGAAGGGCTGCCTAGGGCAGGTGATGGCCAGCAAGAGCTTTCAGTGCTAGCCCCTTTGGTGTGGGAGCAGTGGCTGGACGTTTTGAATTTCGGAGCTGGGCTGTGGCTGTGCCGAGAAGGAACGTCCCCACTGTGCTGTGGCTAGGAAGCTCAGAGCGCCAGTGCTTGTGGGGCTGTGGAAGGGCTGCCTAGGGCAGGTGATGGCCAGCAAGAGCTTTCAGTGCTAGCCCCTTTGGTGTGGGAGCAGTGGCTGGACGTTTTGAATTTCGGAGCTGGGCTGTGGCTGTGCTGAGAAGGAACGTCCCCACTGTGCTGTGGCTAGGAAGCTCAGAGCGCCAGTGCTTGTGGGGCTGTGGAAGGGCTGCCTAGGGCAGGTGATGGCCAGCAAGAGCTTTCAGTGCTAGCCCCTTTGGTGTGGGAGCAGTGGCTGGACGTTTTGAATTTCGGAGCTGGGCTGTGGCTGTGCCGAGAAGGAACGTCCCCACTGTGCTGTGGCTAGGAAGCTCAGAGCGCCAGTGCTTGTGGGGCTGTGGAAGGGCTGCCTAGGGCAGGTGATGGCCAGCAAGAGCTTTCAGTGCTAGCCCCTTTGGTGTGGGAGCAGTGGCTGGACGTTTCCGATGTGGGATCTGGGCTGTGGCTGTGCCGAGAAGGAACGTCCCCACTGTGCTGTGGCTAGGAATCTCAGAGCGCCAGTGCTTGTGGGGCTGTGGAAGGGCAGCCTAGGGAAGGTGATGGCCAGCAGGAGCTTTCAGTGCTAGCCCCTTTGGTGTGGGAGCAGTGGCTGGACGTTTCCGATTTGGGAGCTGGGCTGTGGCTGTGCCGAGAAGGAACGTCCCCACTGTGCTGTGGCTAGGAAGCTCAGAGCGCCAGTGCTTGTGGGGCTGTGGAAGGGCTGCCTAGGGCAGGTGATGGCCAGCAAGAGCTTTCAGTGCTAGCCCCTTTGGTGTGGGAGCAGTGGCTGGACGTTTTGAATTTCGGAGCTGGGCTGTGGCTGTGCTGAGAAGGAACGTCTGTGCTGTGCTGTGGCTAGGAAGCTCAGAGCGCCAGTGCTTGTGGGGCTGTGGAAGGGCTGCCTAGGGCAGGTGATGGCCAGCAAGAGCTTTCAGTGCTAGCCCCTTTGGTGTGGGAGCAGTGGCTGGACGTTTCCGATTTGGGAGCTGGGCTGTGGCTGTGCCGAGAAGGAACGTCCCCACTGTGCTGTGGCTAGGAAGCTCAGAGCGCCAGTGCTTGTGGGGCTGTGGAAGGGCAGCCTAGGGAAGGTGATGGCCAGCAGGAGCTTTCAGTGCTAGCCCCTTTGGTGTGGGAGCAGTGGCTGGACGTTTTGAATTTCGGAGCTGGGCTGTGGCTGTGCCGAGAAGGAACGTCCCCACTGTGCTGTGGCTAGGAAGCTCAGAGCGCCAGTGCTTGTGGGGCTGTGGAAGGGCTGCCTAGGGCAGGTGATGGCCAGCAAGAGCTTTCAGTGCTAGCCCCTTTGGTGTGGGAGCAGTGGCTGGACGTTTTGAATTTCGGAGCTGGGCTGTGGCTGTGCCGAGAAGGAACGTCCCCACTGTGCTGTGGCTAGGAAGCTCAGAGCGCCAGTGCTTGTGGGGCTGTGGAAGGGCTGCCTAGGGCAGGTGATGGCCAGCAAGAGCTTTCAGTGCTAGCCCCTTTGGTGTGGGAGCAGTGGCTGGACGTTTTGAATTTCGGAGCTGGGCTGTGGCTGTGCTGAGAAGGAACGTCCCCACTGTGCTGTGGCTAGGAAGCTCAGAGCGCCAGTGCTTGTGGGGCTGTGGAAGGGCTGCCTAGGGCAGGTGATGGCCAGCAAGAGCTTTCAGTGCTAGCCCCTTTGGTGTGGGAGCAGTGGCTGGACGTTTTGAATTTCGGAGCTGGGCTGTGGCTGTGCCGAGAAGGAACGTCCCCACTGTGCTGTGGCTAGGAAGCTCAGAGCGCCAGTGCTTGTGGGGCTGTGGAAGGGCTGCCTAGGGCAGGTGATGGCCAGCAAGAGCTTTCAGTGCTAGCCCCTTTGGTGTGGGAGCAGTGGCTGGACGTTTCCGATTTGGGAGCTGGGCTCTGGCTGTGCCGAGAAGGAACGTCCCCACTGTGCTGTGGCTAGGAATCTCAGAGCGCCAGTGCTTGTGGGGCTGTGGAAGGGCAGCCTAGGGAAGGTGATGGCCAGCAGGAGCTTTCAGTGCTAGCCCCTTTGGTGTGGGAGCAGTGGCTGGACGTTTCGAATTTCGGAGCTGGGCTGTGGCTGTGCCGAGAAGGAACGTCCCCACTGTGCTGTGGCTAGGAAGCTCAGAGCGCCAGTGCTTGTGGGGCTGTGGAAGGGCTGCCTAGGGCAGGTGCTGGCCAGCAAGAGCTTTCAGTGCTAGCCCCTTTGGTGTGGGAGCAGTGGCTGGACGTTTTGAATTTCGGAGCTGGGCTGTGGCTGTGCCGAGAAGGAACGTCCCCACTGTGCTGTGGCTAGGAAGCTCAGAGCGCCAGTGCTTGTGGGGCTGTGGAAGGGCTGCCTAGGGCAGGTGCTGGCCAGCAAGAGTTTTCAGTGCTAGCCCCTTTGGTGTGGGAGCAGTGGCTGGACGTTTTGAATTTCGGAGCTGGGCTGTGGCTGTGCTGAGAAGGAACGTCCCCACTGTGCTGTGGCTAGGAAGCTCAGAGCGCCAGTGCTTGTGGGGCTGTGGAAGGGCTGCCTAGGGAAGGTGATGGCCAGCAAGAGCTTTCAGTGCTAGCCCCTTTGGTGTGGGAGCAGTGGCTGGACGTTTTGAATTTCGGAGCTGGGCTGTGGCTGTGCTGAGAAGGAACGTCCCCACTGTGCTGTGGCTAGGAAGCTCAGAGCGCCAGTGCTTGTGGGGCTGTGGAAGGGCTGCCTAGGGCAGGTGATGGCCAGCAAGAGCTTTCAGTGCTAGCCCCTTTGGTGTGGGAGCAGTGGCTGGACGTTTTGAATTTCGGAGCTGGGCTGTGGCTGTGCCGAGAAGGAACGTCCCCACTGTGCTGTGGCTAGGAAGCTCAGAGCGCCAGTGCTTGTGGGGCTGTGGAAGGGCTGCCTAGGGCAGGTGATGGCCAGCAAGAGCTTTCAGTGCTAGCCCCTTTGGTGTGGGAGCAGTGGCTGGACGTTTTGAATTTCGGAGCTGGGCTGTGGCTGTGCTGAGAAGGAACGTCCCCACTGTGCTGTGGCTAGGAAGCTCAGAGCGCCAGTGCTTGTGGGGCTGTGGAAGGGCTGCCTAGGGCAGGTGATGGCCAGCAAGAGCTTTCAGTGCTAGCCCCTTTGGTGTGGGAGCAGTGGCTGGACGTTTCCGATTTGGGAGCTGGGCTCTGCCTGTGCCGAGAAGGAACGTCCCCACTGTGCTGTGGCTAGGAAGCTCAGAGCGCCAGTGCTTGTGGGGCTGTGGAAGGGCAGCCTAGGGAAGGTGATGGCCAGCAGGAGCTTTCAGTGCTAGCCCCTTTGGTGTGGGATCAGTGGCTGGACGTTTTGAATTTCGGAGCTGGGCTGTGGCTGTGCCGAGAAGGAACGTCCCCACTGTGCTGTGGCTAGGAAGCTCAGAGCGCCAGTGCTTGTGGGGCTGTGGAAGGGCTGCCTAGGGCAGGTGCTGGCCAGCAAGAGCTTTCAGTGCTAGCCCCTTTGGTGTGGGAGCAGTGGCTGGACGTTTTGAATTTCGGAGCTGGGCTGTGGCTGTGCCGAGAAGGAACGTCCCCACTGTGCTGTGGCTAGGAAGCTCAGAGCGCCAGTGCTTGTGGGGCTGTGGAAGGGCTGCCTAGGGCAGGTGATGGCCAGCAAGAGCTTTCAGTGCTAGCCCCTTTGGTGTGGGAGCAGTGGCTGGACGTTTTGAATTTCGGAGCTGGGCTCTGGCTGTGCCGAGAAGGAACGTCCCCACTGTGCTGTGGCTAGGAAGCTCAGAGCGCCAGTGCTTGTGGGGCTGTGGAAGGGCTGCCTAGGGCAGGTGATGGCCAGCAAGAGCTTTCAGTGCTAGCCCCTTTGGTGTGGGAGCAGTGGCTGGACGTTTTGAATTTCGGAGCTGGGCTGTGGCTGTGCCGAGAAGGAACGTCCCCACTGTGCTGTGGCTAGGAAGCTCAGAGCGCCAGTGCTTGTGGGGCTGTGGAAGGGCTGCCTAGGGCAGGTGCTGGCCAGCAAGAGCTTTCAGTGCTAGCCCCTTTGGTGTGGGAGCAGTGGCTGGACGTTTTGAATTTCGGAGCTGGGCTGTGGCTGTGCTGAGAAGGAACGTCCCCACTGTGCTGTGGCTAGGAAGCTCAGAGCGCCAGTGCTTGTGGGGCTGTGGAAGGGCTGCCTAGGGCAGGTGATGGCCAGCAAGAGCTTTCAGTGCTAGCCCCTTTGGTGTGGGAGCAGTGGCTGGACGTTTTGAATTTCGGAGCTGGGCTGTGGCTGTGCCGAGAAGGAACGTCCCCACTGTGCTGTGGCTAGGAAGCTCAGAGCGCCAGTGCTTGTGGGGCTGTGGAAGGGCTGCCTAGGGCAGGTGATGGCCAGCAAGAGCTTTCAGTGCTAGCCCCTTTGGTGTGGGAGCAGTGGCTGGACGTTTTGAATTTCGGAGCTGGGCTGTGGCTGTGCCGAGAAGGAACGTCCCCACTGTGCTGTGGCTAGGAAGCTCAGAGCGCCAGTGCTTGTGGGGCTGTGGAAGGGCTGCCTAGGGCAGGTGATGGCCAGCAAGAGCTTTCAGTGCTAGCCCCTTTGGTGTGGGAGCAGTGGCTGGACGTTTCCGATTTGGGAGCTGGGCTGTGGCTGTGCCGAGAAGGAACGTCCCCACTGTGCTGTGGCTAGGAATCTCAGAGCGCCAGTGCTTGTGGGGCTGTGGAAGGGCTGCCTAGGGAAGGTGATGGCCAGCAGGAGCTTTCAGTGCTAGCCCCTTTGGTGTGGGAGCAGTGGCTGGACGTTTTGAATTTCGGAGCTGGGCTGTGGCTGTGCCGAGAAGGAACGTCCCCACTGTGCTGTGGCTAGGAAGCTCAGAGCGCCAGTGCTTGTGGGGCTGTGGAAGGGCTGCCTAGGGCAGGTGCTGGCCAGCAAGAGCTTTCAGTGCTAGCCCCTTTGGTGTGGGAGCAGTGGCTGGACGTTTTGAATTTCGGAGCTGGGCTGTGGCTGTGCTGAGAAGGAACGTCCCCACTGTGCTGTGGCTAGGAAGCTCAGAGCGCCAGTGCTTGTGGGGCTGTGGAAGGGCTGCCTAGGGCAGGTGATGGCCAGCAAGAGCTTTCAGTGCTAGCCCCTTTGGTGTGGGAGCAGTGGCTGGACGTTTTGAATTTCGGAGCTGGGCTGTGGCTGTGCTGAGAAGGAACGTCCCCACTGTGCTGTGGCTAGGAAGCTCAGAGCGCCAGTGCTTGTGGGGCTGTGGAAGGGCTGCCTAGGGCAGGTGATGGCCAGCAAGAGCTTTCAGTGCTAGCCCCTTTGGTGTGGGAGCAGTGGCTGGACGTTTTGAATTTCGGAGCTGGGCTGTGGCTGTGCCGAGAAGGAACGTCCCCACTGTGCTGTGGCTAGGAAGCTCAGAGCGCCAGTGCTTGTGGGGCTGTGGAAGGGCTGCCTAGGGCAGGTGATGGCCAGCAAGAGCTTTCAGTGCTAGCCCCTTTGGTGTGGGAGCAGTGGCTGGACGTTTTGAATTTCGGAGCTGGGCTGTGGCTGTGCTGAGAAGGAACATCCCCACTGTGCTGTGGCTAGGAAGCTCAGAGCGCCAGTGCTTGTGGGGCTGTGGAAGGGCTGCCTAGGGCAGGTGATGGCCAGCAAGAGTTTTCAGTGCTAGCCCCTTTGGTGTGGGAGCAGTGGCTGGACGTTTCGAATTTCGGAGCTGGGCTCTGGCTGTGCTGAGAAGGAACGTCCCCACTGTGCTGTGGCTAGGAAGCTCAGAGCGCCAGTGCTTGTGGGGCTGTGGAAGGGCTGCCTAGGGAAGGTGATGGCCAGCAAGAGCTTTCAGTGCTAGCCCCTTTGGTGTGGGAGCAGTGGCTGGACGTTTTGAATTTCGGAGCTGGGCTGTGGCTGTGCTGAGAAGGAACGTCCCCACTGTGCTGTGGCTAGGAATTCAGAGCGCCAGTGCTTGTGGGGCTGTGGAAGGGCTGCCTAGGGAAGGTGATGGCCAGCAAGAGTTTTCAGTGCTAGCCCCTTTGGTGTGGGAGCAGTGGCTGGACGTTTCGAATTTCGGATCTGGGCTGTGACTGTGCCGAGAAGGAACGTCCCCACTGTGCTGTGGCTAGGAAGCTCAGAGCGCCAGTGCTTGTGGGGCTGTGGAAGGGCTGCCTAGGGCAGGTGATGGCCAGCAAGAGCTTTCAGTGCTAGCCCCTTTGGTGTGGGAGCAGTGGCTGGACGTTTTGAATTTCGGAGCTGGGCTGTGGCTGTGCCGAGAAGGAACGTCCCCACTGTGCTGTGGCTAGGAAGCTCAGAGCGCCAGTGCTTGTGGGGCTGTGGAAGGGCTGCCTAGGGCAGGTGCTGGCCAGCAAGAGCTTTCAGTGCTAGCCCCTTTGGTGTGGGAGCAGTGGCTGGACGTTTTGAATTTCGGAGCTGGGCTGTGGCTGTGCTGAGAAGGAACGTCCCCACTGTGCTGTGGCTGGGAAGCTCAGAGCGCCAGTGCTTGTGGGGCTGTGGAAGGGCTGCCTAGGGCAGGTGCTGGCCAGCAAGAGCTTTCACTGCTAGCCCCTTTGGTGTGGGAGCAGTGGCTGGACGTTTCGAATTTCGGAGCTGGGCTGTGGCTGTGCTGAGAAGGAACGTCCCCACTGTGCTGTGGCTAGGAAGCTCAGAGCGCCAGTGCTTGTGGAGCTGTGGAAGGGCAGCCTAGGGCAGGTGCTGGCCAGCAAGAGCTTTCAGTGCTAGCCCCTTTGGTGTGGGAGCAGTGGCTGGAGGTTTCCGATGTGGGATCTGGGCTGTGGCTGTGCTGAGAAGGAACGTCCCCACTGTGCTGTGGCTAGGAAGCTCAGAGCGCCAGTGCTTGTGGGGCTGTGGAAGGGCTGCCAAGGGAAGGTGATGGCCAGCAAGAGCTTTCAGTGCTAGCCCCTTTGGTGTGGGAGCAGTGGCTGGACGTTTTGAATTTCGGATCTGGGCTGTGGCTGTGCTGAGAAGGAACGTCCCCACTGTGCTGTGGCTAGGAAGCTCAGAGCGCCAGTGCTTGTGGGGCTGTGGAAGGGCAGCCTAGGGCAGGTGATGGCCAGCAAGAGCTTTCAGTGCTAGCCCCTTTGGTGTGGGAGCAGTGGCTGGACGTTTCGAATTTCGGATCTGGGCTGTGGCTGTGCTGAGAAGGAACGTCCCCACTGTGCTGTGGCTAGGAAGCTCAGAGCGCCAGTGCTTGTGGGGCTGTGGAAGGGCTGCCTAGGGCAGGTGATGGCCAGCAAGAGCTTTCACTGCTAGCCCCTTTGGTGTGGGAGCAGTGGCTGGACGTTTTGAATTTCGGATCTGGGCTGTGGCTGTGCTGAGAAGGAACGTCCCCACTGTGCTGTGGCTAGGAAGCTCAGAGCGCCAGTGCTTGTGGGGCTGTGGAAGGGCTGCCTAGGGAAGGTGCTGGCCAGCAAGAGCTTTCAGTGCTAGCCCCTTTGGTGTGGGAGCAGTGGCTGGACGTTTTGAATTTCAGATCTGGGCTGTGGCTGTGCCGAGAAGGAACGTCCCCACTGTGCTGTGGCTAGGAAGCTCAGAGCGCCAGTGCTTGTGGGGCTGTGGAAGGGCTGCCTAGGGCAGGTGATGGCCAGCAAGAGCTTTCAGTGCTAGCCCCTTTGGTGTGGGAGCAGTGGCTGGACATTTTGAATTTCGGAGCTGGGCTCTGGCTGTGCTGAGAAGGAACGTCCCCACTGTGCTGTGGCTAGGAAGCTCAGAGCGCCAGTGCTTGTGGGGCTGTGGAAGGGCTGCCTAGGGCAGGTGATGGCCAGCAGGAGCTTTCAGTGCTAGCCCCTTTGGTGTGGGAGCAGTGGCTGGACGTTTCCGATTTGGGAGCTGGGCTCTGGCTGTGCCGAGAAGGAACGTCCCCACTGTGCTGTGGCTAGGAAGCTCAGAGCGCCAGTGCTTGTGGGGCTGTGGAAGGGCTGCCTAGGGCAGGTGATGGCCAGCAAGAGCTTTCAGTGCTAGCCCCTTTGGTGTGGGAGCAGTGGCTGGACGTTTTGAATTTCGAAGCTGGGCTGTGGCTGTGCCGAGAAGGAACGTCCCCACTGTGCTGTGGCTAGGAAGCTCAGAGCGCCAGTGCTTGTGGGGCTGTGGAAGGGCTGCCTAGGGCAGGTGATGGCCAGCAAGAGCTTTCAGTGCTAGCCCCTTTGGTGTGGGAGCAGTGGCTGGACGTTTTGAATTTCGGAGCTGGGCTGTGGCTGTGCTGAGAAGGAACGTCCCCACTGTGCTGTGGCTAGGAAGCTCAGAGCGCCAGTGCTTGTGGGGCTGTGGAAGGGCTGCCTAGGGCAGGTGATGGCCAGCAAGAGCTTTCAGTGCTAGCCCCTTTGGTGTGGGAGCAGTGGCTGGACGTTTTGAATTTCGGAGCTGGGCTGTGGCTGTGCCGAGAAGGAACGTCCCCACTGTGCTGTGGCTGGGAAGCTCAGAGCGCCAGTGCTTGTGGGGCTGTGGAAGGGCTGCCTAGGGCAGGTGCTGGCCAGCAAGAGCTTTCACTGCTAGCCCCTTTGGTGTGGGAGCAGTGGCTGGACGTTTCGAATTTCGGAGCTGGGCTGTGGCTGTGCTGAGAAGGAACGTCCCCACTGTGCTGTGGCTAGGAAGCTCAGAGCGCCAGTGCTTGTGGAGCTGTGGAAGGGCAGCCTAGGGCAGGTGCTGGCCAGCAAGAGCTTTCAGTGCTAGCCCCTTTGGTGTGGGAGCAGTGGCTGGAGGTTTCCGATTTGGGATCTGGGCTGTGGCTCTGCTGAGAAGGAACGTCCCCACTGTGCTGTGGCTAGGAAGCTCAGAGCGCCAGTGCTTGTGGGGCTGTGGAAGGGCTGCCAAGGGAAGGTGATGGCCAGCAAGAGCTTTCAGTGCTAGCCCCTTTGGTGTGGGAGCAGTGGCTGGACGTTTTGAATTTCGGATCTGGGCTGTGGCTGTGCTGAGAAGGAACGTCCCCACTGTGCTGTGGCTAGGAAGCTCAGAGCGCCAGTGCTTGTGGGGCTGTGGAAGGGCAGCCTAGGGCAGGTGATGGCCAGCAAGAGCTTTCAGTGCTAGCCCCTTTGGTGTGGGAGCAGTGGCTGGACGTTTCGAATTTCGGATCTGGGCTGTGGCTGTGCTGAGAAGGAACGTCCCCACTGTGCTGTGGCTAGGAAGCTCAGAGCGCCAGTGCTTGTGGGGCTGTGGAAGGGCTGCCTAGGGCAGGTGATGGCCAGCAAGAGCTTTCACTGCTAGCCCCTTTGGTGTGGGAGCAGTGGCTGGACGTTTTGAATTTCGGAGCTGGGCTCTGGCTGTGCTGAGAAGGAACGTCCCCACTGTGCTGTGGCTAGGAAGCTCAGAGCGCCAGTGCTTGTGGGGCTGTGGAAGGGCTGCCTAGGGAAGGTGCTGGCCAGCAAGAGCTTTCAGTGCTAGCCCCTTTGGTGTGGGAGCAGTGGCTGGACGTTTTGAATTTCAGATCTGGGCTGTGGCTGTGCCGAGAAGGAACGTCCCCACTGTGCTGTGGCTAGGAAGCTCAGAGCGCCAGTGCTTGTGGGGCTGTGGAAGGGCTGCCTAGGGCAGGTGATGGCCAGCAAGAGCTTTCAGTGCTAGCCCCTTTGGTGTGGGAGCAGTGGCTGGACATTTTGAATTTCGGAGCTGGGCTCTGGCTGTGCTGAGAAGGAACGTCCCCACTGTGCTGTGGCTAGGAAGCTCAGAGCGCCAGTGCTTGTGGGGCTGTGGAAGGGCTGCCTAGGGCAGGTGATGGCCAGCAGGAGCTTTCAGTGCTAGCCCCTTTGGTGTGGGAGCAGTGGCTGGACGTTTCCGATTTGGGAGCTGGGCTCTGGCTGTGCCGAGAAGGAACGTCCCCACTGTGCTGTGGCTAGGAAGCTCAGAGCGCCAGTGCTTGTGGGGCTGTGGAAGGGCTGCCTAGGGCAGGTGATGGCCAGCAGGAGCTTTCAGTGCTAGCCCCTTTGGTGTGGGAGCAGTGGCTGGACGTTTTGAATTTCGAAGCTGGGCTGTGGCTGTGCCGAGAAGGAACGTCCCCACTGTGCTGTGGCTAGGAAGCTCAGAGCGCCAGTGCTTGTGGGGCTGTGGAAGGGCTGCCTAGGGCAGGTGCTGGCCAGCAAGAGCTTTCAGTGCTAGCCCCTTTGGTGTGGGAGCAGTGGCTGGACGTTTTGAATTTCGGAGCTGGGCTGTGGCTGTGCTGAGAAGGAACGTCCCCACTGTGCTGTGGCTAGGAAGCTCAGAGCGCCAGTGCTTGTGGGGCTGTGGAAGGGCTGCCTAGGGCAGGTGATGGCCAGCAAGAGCTTTCAGTGCTAGCCCCTTTGGTGTGGGAGCAGTGGCTGGACGTTTTGAATTTCGGAGCTGGGCTGTGGCTGTGCCGAGAAGGAACGTCCCCACTGTGCTGTGGCTAGGAAGCTCAGAGCGCCAGTGCTTGTGGGGCTGTGGAAGGGCTGCCTAGGGCAGGTGATGGCCAGCAAGAGCTTTCAGTGCTAGCCCCTTTGGTGTGGGAGCAGTGGCTGGACGTTTTGAATTTCGGAGCTGGGCTGTGGCTGTGCCGAGAAGGAACGTCCCCACTGTGCTGTGGCTAGGAAGCTCAGAGCGCCAGTGCTTGTGGGGCTGTGGAAGGGCTGCCTAGGGCAGGTGATGGCCAGCAAGAGCTTTCAGTGCTAGCCCCTTTGGTGTGGGAGCAGTGGCTGGACGTTTTGAATTTCGGAGCTGGGCTGTGGCTGTGCTGAGAAGGAACGTCCCCACTGTGCTGTGGCTAGGAAGCTCAGAGCGCCAGTGCTTGTGGGGCTGTGGAAGGGCTGCCTAGGGCAGGTGATGGCCAGCAAGAGTTTTCAGTGCTAGCCCCTTTGGTGTGGGAGCAGTGGCTGGACGTTTTGAATTTCGGAGCTGGGCTGTGGCTGTGCTGAGAAGGAACGTCCCCACTGTGCTGTGGCTAGGAAGCTCAGAGCGCCAGTGCTTGTGGGGCTGTGGAAGGGCTGCCTAGGGCAGGTGATGGCCAGCAAGAGCTTTCAGTGCTAGCCCCTTTGGTGTGGGATCAGTGGCTGGACGTTTTGAATTTCGGAGCTGGGCTGTGGCTGTGCCGAGAAGGAACGTCCCCACTGTGCTGTGGCTAGGAAGCTCAGAGCGCCAGTGCTTGTGGGGCTGTGGAAGGGCTGCCTAGGGCAGGTGATGGCCAGCAAGAGCTTTCAGTGCTAGCCCCTTTGGTGTGGGAGCAGTGGCTGGACGTTTTGAATTTCGGAGCTGGGCTGTGGCTGTGCCGAGAAGGAACGTCCCCACTGTGCTGTGGCTAGGAAGCTCAGAGCGCCAGTGCTTGTGGGGCTGTGGAAGGGCTGCCTAGGGCAGGTGATGGCCAGCAAGAGCTTTCAGTGCTAGCCCCTTTGGTGTGGGAGCAGTGGCTGGACGTTTTGAATTTCGGAGCTGGGCTGTGGCTGTGCCGAGAAGGAACGTCCCCACTGTGCTGTGGCTAGGAAGCTCAGAGCGCCAGTGCTTGTGGGGCTGTGGAAGGGCAGCCTAGGGAAGGTGATGGCCAGCAGGAGCTTTCAGTGCTAGCCCCTTTGGTGTGGGAGCAGTGGCTGGACGTTTTGAATTTCGGAGCTGGGCTGTGGCTGTGCCGAGAAGGAACGTCCCCACTGTGCTGTGGCTAGGAAGCTCAGAGCGCCAGTGCTTGTGGGGCTGTGGAAGGGCTGCCTAGGGCAGGTGCTGGCCAGCAAGAGCTTTCAGTGCTAGCCCCTTTGGTGTGGGAGCAGTGGCTGGACGTTTTGAATTTCGGATCTGGGCTGTGGCTGTGCCGAGAAGGAACGTCCCCACTGTGCTGTGGCTAGGAAGCTCAGAGCGCCAGTGCTTGTGGGGCTGTGGAAGGGCTGCCTAGGGCAGGTGCTGGCCAGCAAGAGCTTTCAGTGCTAGCCCCTTTGGTGTGGGAGCAGTGGCTGGACGTTTTGAATTTCGGAGCTGGGCTGTGGCTGTGCTGAGAAGGAACGTCCCCACTGTGCTGTGGCTAGGAAGCTCAGAGCGCCAGTGCTTGTGGGGCTGTGGAAGGGCTGCCTAGGGCAGGTGATGGCCAGCAAGAGCTTTCAGTGCTAGCCCCTTTGGTGTGGGAGCAGTGGCTGGACGTTTTGAATTTCGGAGGTGGGCTGTGGCTGTGCCGAGAAGGAACGTCCCCACTGTGCTGTGGCTAGGAAGCTCAGAGCGCCAGTGCTTGTGGGGCTGTGGAAGGGCTGCCTAGGGCAGGTGATGGCCAGCAGGAGCTTTCAGTGCTAGCCCCTTTGGTGTGGGAGCAGTGGCTGGACGTTTTGAATTTCTGAGCTGGGCTGTGGCTGTGCCGAGAAGGAACGTCCCCACTGTGCTGTGGCTAGGAAGCTCAGAGCGCCAGTGCTTGTGGGGCTGTGGAAGGGCTGCCTAGGGCAGGTGATGGCCAGCAAGAGCTTTCAGTGCTAGCCCCTTTGGTGTGGGAGCAGTGGCTGGAGGTTTCCGATTTGGGATCTGGGCTGTGGCTCTGCTGAGAAGGAACGTCCCCACTGTGCTGTGGCTAGGAAGCTCAGAGCGCCAGTGCTTGTGGGGCTGTGGAAGGGCTGCCAAGGGAAGGTGATGGCCAGCAAGAGCTTTCAGTGCTAGCCCCTTTGGTGTGGGAGCAGTGGCTGGACGTTTTGAATTTCGGAGCTGGGCTGTGGCTGTGCTGAGAAGGAACGTCCCCACTGTGCTGTGGCTAGGAAGCTCAGAGCGGCAGTGCTTGTGGGGCTGTGGAAGGGCAGCCTAGGGCAGGTGATGGCCAGCAAGAGCTTTCAGTGCTAGCCCCTTTGGTGTGGGAGCAGTGGCTGGACGTTTCGAATTTCGGATCTGGGCTGTGGCTGTGCTGAGAAGGAACGTCCCCACTGTGCTGTGGCTAGGAAGCTCAGAGCGCCAGTGCTTGTGGGGCTGTGGAAGGGCTGCCTAGGGCAGGTGATGGCCAGCAAGAGCTTTCAGTGCTAGCCCCTTTGGTGTGGGAGCAGTGGCTGGACGTTTTGAATTTCGGATCTGGGCTGTGGCTGTGCCGAGAAGGAACGTCCCCACTGTGCTGTGGCTAGGAAGCTCAGAGCGCCAGTGCTTGTGGGGCTGTGGAAGGGCTGCCTAGGGCAGGTGATGGCCAGCAAGAGCTTTCAGTGCTAGCCCCTTTGGTGTGGGAGCAGTGGCTGGACGTTTTGAATTTCGGAGCTGGGCTGTGGCTGTGCTGAGAAGGAACGTCCCCACTGTGCTGTGGCTGGGAAGCTCAGAGCGCCAGTGCTTGTGGGGCTGTGGAAGGGCTGCCTAGGGCAGGTGCTGGCCAGCAAGAGCTTTCACTGCTAGCCCCTTTGGTGTGGGAGCAGTGGCTGGACGTTTCGAATTTCGGAGCTGGGCTGTGGCTGTGCTGAGAAGGAACGTCCCCACTGTGCTGTGGCTAGGAAGCTCAGAGCGCCAGTGCTTGTGGGGCTGTGGAAGGGCTGCCTAGGGAAGGTGATGGCCAGCAAGAGCTTTCAGTGCTAGCCCCTTTGGTGTGGGAGCAGTGGCTGGACGTTTTGAATTTTGGAGCTGGTCTGTGGCTGTGCCGACAAGGATCGTCCCCACTGTGCTGTGGCTAGGAAGCTCAGAGCGCCAGTGCTTGTGGGGCTGTGGAAGGGCTGCCTAGGGCAGGTGCTGGCCAGCAAGAGCTTTCAGTGCTAGCCCCTTTGGTGTGGGAGCAGTGGCTGGACGTTTTGAATTTCGGAGCTGGGCTGTGGCTGTGCCGAGAAGGAACGTCCCCACTGTGCTGTGGCTAGGAAGCTCAGAGCGCCAGTGCTTGTGGGGCTGTGGAAGGGCTGCCTAGGGCAGGTGATGGCCAGCAAGAGCTTTCAGTGCTAGCCCCTTTGGTGTGGGAGCAGTGGCTGGACGTTTTGAATTTCGGAGCTGGGCTGTGGCTGTGCCGAGAAGGAACGTCCCCACTGTGCTGTGGCTAGGAAGCTCAGAGCGCCAGTGCTTGTGGGGCTGTGGAAGGGCTGCCTAGGGCAGGTGATGGCCAGCAAGAGCTTTCAGTGCTAGCCCCTTTGGTGTGGGAGCAGTGGCTGGACGTTTTGAATTTCGGAGGTGGGCTGTGGCTGTGCTGAGAAGGAACGTCCCCACTGTGCTGTGGCTAGGAAGCTCAGAGCGCCAGTGCTTGTGGGGCTGTGGAAGGGCTGCCTAGGGCAGGTGATGGCCAGCAAGAGCTTTCAGTGCTAGCCCCTTTGGTGTGGGAGCAGTGGCTGGACGTTTTGAATTTCGGAGCTGGGCTGTGGCTGTGCTGAGAAGGAACGTCCCCACTGTGCTGTGGCTAGGAAGCTCAGAGCGCCAGTGCTTGTGGGGCTGTGGAAGGGCTGCCTAGGGCAGGTGATGGCCAGCAAGAGCTTTCAGTGCTAGCCCCTTTGGTGTGGGAGCAGTGGCTGGACGTTTCGAATTTCAGAGCTGGGCTGTGGCTGTGCCGAGAAGGAACGTCCCCACTGTGCTGTGGCTAGGAATTCAGAGCGCCAGTGCTTGTGGGGCTGTGGAAGGGCTGCCTAGGGCAGGTGATGGCCAGCAAGAGTTTTCAGTGCTAGCCCCTTTGGTGTGGGAGCAGTGGCTGGACGTTTCGAATTTCGGATCTGGGCTGTAGCTGTGCCGAGAAGGAACGTCCCCACTGTGCTGTGGCTAGGAAGCTCAGAGCGCCAGTGCTTGTGGGGCTGTGGAAGGGCTGCCTAGGGCAGGTGCTGGCCAGCAAGAGCTTTCAGTGCTAGCCCCTTTGGTGTGGGAGCAGTGGCTGGACGTTTTGAATTTCGGAGCTGGGCTGTGGCTGTGCTGAGAAGGAACGTCCCCACTGTGCTGTGGCTAGGAAGCTCAGAGCGCCAGTGCTTGTGGGGCTGTGGAAGGGCTGCCTAGGGCAGGTGATGGCCAGCAAGAGCTTTCAGTGCTAGCCCCTTTGGTGTGGGAGCAGTGGCTGGACGTTTTGAATTTCGGAGCTGGGCTGTGGCTGTGCCGAGAAGGAACGTCCCCACTGTGCTGTGGCTAGGAAGCTCAGAGCGCCAGTGCTTGTGGGGCTGTGGAAGGGCTGCCTAGGGCAGGTGATGGCCAGCAAGAGCTTTCAGTGCTAGCCCCTTTGGTGTGGGAGCAGTGGCTGGACGTTTTGAATTTCGGAGCTGGGCTGTGGCTGTGCCGAGAAGGAACGTCCCCACTGTGCTGTGGCTAGGAAGCTCAGAGCGCCAGTGCTTGTGGGGCTGTGGAAGGGCTGCCTAGGGCAGGTGATGGCCAGCAAGAGCTTTCAGTGCTAGCCCCTTTGGTGTGGGAGCAGTGGCTGGACGTTTTGAATTTCGGAGCTGGGCTGTGGCTGTGCCGAGAAGGAACGTCCCCACTGTGCTGTGGCTAGGAAGCTCAGAGCGCCAGTGCTTGTGGGGCTGTGGAAGGGCTGCCTAGGGCAGGTGATGGCCAGCAAGAGCTTTCAGTGCTAGCCCCTTTGGTGTGGGAGCAGTGGCTGGACGTTTTGAATTTCGGAGCTGGGCTGTGGCTGTGCCGAGAAGGAACGTCCCCACTGTGCTGTGGCTAGGAAGCTCAGAGCGCCAGTGCTTGTGGGGCTGTGGAAGGGCTGCCTAGGGCAGGTGATGGCCAGCAAGAGCTTTCAGTGCTAGCCCCTTTGGTGTGGGAGCAGTGGCTGGACGTTTTGAATTTCGGATCTGGGCTGTGGCTGTGCTGAGAAGGAACGTCCCCACTGTGCTGTGGCTAGGAAGCTCAGAGCGCCAGTGCTTGTGGGGCTGTGGAAGGGCTGCCTAGGGCAGGTGATGGCCAGCAAGAGCTTTCAGTGCTAGCCCCTTTGGTGTGGGAGCAGTGGCTGGACGTTTTGAATTTCGGAGCTGGGCTGTGGCTGTGCTGAGAAGGAACGTCCCCACTGTGCTGTGGCTAGGAAGCTCAGAGCGCCAGTGCTTGTGGGGCTGTGGAAGGGCTGCCTAGGGCAGGTGATGGCCAGCAAGAGCTTTCAGTGCTAGCCCCTTTGGTGTGGGAGCAGTGGCTGGACGTTTTGAATTTCGGAGGTGGGCTGTGGCTGTGCTGAGAAAGAACGTCCCCACTGTGCTGTGGCTAGGAAACTCAGAGCGCCAGTGCTTGTGGGGCTGTGGAAGGGCTGCCTAGGGCAGGTGATGGCCAGCAAGAGCTTTCAGTGCTAGCCCCTTTGGTGTGGGAGCAGTGGCTGGACGTTTTGAATTTCGGAGCTGGGCTGTGGCTGTGCCGAGAAGGAACGTCCCCACTGTGCTGTGGCTAGGAAGCTCAGAGCGCCAGTGCTTGTGGGGCTGTGGAAGGGCTGCCTAGGGCAGGTGATGGCCAGCAAGAGCTTTCAGTGCTAGCCCCTTTGGTGTGGGAGCAGTGGCTGGACGTTTTGAATTTCGGAGCTGGGCTGTGGCTGTGCCGAGAAGGAACGTCCCCACTGTGCTGTGGCTAGGAAGCTCAGAGCGCCAGTGCTTGTGGGGCTGTGGAAGGGCTGCCTAGGGCAGGTGATGGCCAGCAAGAGCTTTCAGTGCTAGCCCCTTTGGTGTGGGAGCAGTGGCTGGACGTTTTGAATTTCGGAGCTGGGCTGTGGCTGTGCCGAGAAGGAACGTCCCCACTGTGCTGTGGCTAGGAAGCTCAGAGCGCCAGTGCTTGTGGGGCTGTGGAAGGGCTGCCTAGGGCAGGTGCTGGCCAGCAAGAGCTTTCAGTGCTAGCCCCTTTGGTGTGGGAGCAGTGGCTGGACGTTTTGAATTTCGGATCTGGGCTGTGGCTGTGCTGAGAAGGAACGTCCCCACTGTGCTGTGGCTAGGAAGCTCAGAGCGCCAGTGCTTGTGGGGCTGTGGAAGGGCTGCCTAGGGCAGGTGCTGGCCAGCAAGAGCTTTCAGTGCTAGCCCCTTTGGTGTGGGAGCAGTGGCTGGACGTTTTGAATTTCGGAGCTGGGCTGTGGCTGTGCTGAGAAGGAACGTCCCCACTGTGCTGTGGCTAGGAAGCTCAGAGCGCCAGTGCTTGTGGGGCTGTGGAAGGGCTGCCTAGGGCAGGTGATGGCCAGCAAGAGCTTTCAGTGCTAGCCCCTTTGGTGTGGGAGCAGTGGCTGGACGTTTTGAATTTCGGAGGTGGGCTGTGGCTGTGCTGAGAAAGAACGTCCCCACTGTGCTGTGGCTAGGAAACTCAGAGCGCCAGTGCTTGTGGGGCTGTGGAAGGGCTGCCTAGGGAAGGTGATGGCCAGCAAGAGCTTTCAGTGCTAGCCCCTTTGGTGTGGGAGCAGTGGCTGGACGTTTTGAATTTCGGAGCTGGGCTGTGGCTGTGCTGAGAAGGAACGTCCCCACTGTGCTGTGGCTAGGAAGCTCAGAGCGCCAGTGCTTGTGGGGCTGTGGAAGGGCTGCCTAGGGCAGGTGATGGCCAGCAAGAGCTTTCAGTGCTAGCCCCTTTGGTGTGGGAGCAGTGGCTGGAGGTTTCCGATTTGGGATCTGGGCTGTGGCTCTGCTGAGAAGGAACGTCCCCACTGTGCTGTGGCTAGGAAGCTCAGAGCGCCAGTGCTTGTGGGGCTGTGGAAGGGCTGCCAAGGGAAGGTGATGGCCAGCAAGAGCTTTCAGTGCTAGCCCCTTTGGTGTGGGAGCAGTGGCTGGACGTTTTGAATTTCGGAGCTGGGCTGTGGCTGTGCTGAGAAGGAACGTCCCCACTGTGCTGTGGCTAGGAAGCTCAGAGCGCCAGTGCTTGTGGGGCTGTGGAAGGGCAGCCTAGGGCAGGTGATGGCCAGCAAGAGCTTTCAGTGCTAGCCCCTTTGGTGTGGGAGCAGTGGCTGGACGTTTCGAATTTCGGATCTGGGCTGTGGCTGTGCTGAGAAGGAACGTCCCCACTGTGCTGTGGCTAGGAAGCTCAGAGCGCCAGTGCTTGTGGGGCTGTGGAAGGGCTGCCTAGGGCAGGTGATGGCCAGCAAGAGCTTTCAGTGCTAGCCCCTTTGGTGTGGGAGCAGTGGCTGGACGTTTTGAATTTCGGAGCTGGGCTGTGGCTGTGCCGAGAAGGAACGTCCCCACTGTGCTGTGGCTAGGAAGCTCAGAGCGCCAGTGCTTGTGGGGCTGTGGAAGGGCTGCCTAGGGCAGGTGATGGCCAGCAAGAGCTTTCAGTGCTAGCCCCTTTGGTGTGGGAGCAGTGGCTGGACGTTTTGAATTTCGGAGCTGGGCTGTGGCTGTGCTGAGAAGGAACGTCCCCACTGTGCTGTGGCTGGGAAGCTCAGAGCGCCAATGCTTGTGGGGCTGTGGAAGGGCTGCCTAGGGCAGGTGCTGGCCAGCAAGAGCTTTCACTGCTAGCCCCTTTGGTGTGGGAGCAGTGGCTGGACGTTTCGAATTTCGGAGCTGGGCTGTGGCTGTGCTGAGAAGGAACGTCCCCACTGTGCTGTGGCTAGGAAACTCAGAGCGCCAGTGCTTGTGGGGCTGTGGAAGGGCTGCCTAGGGAAGGTGATGGCCAGCAAGAGCTTTCAGTGCTAGCCCCTTTGGTGTGGGAGCAGTGGCTGGACGTTTTGAATTTCGGAGCTGGGCTCTGGCTGTGCCGAGAAGGATCGTCCCCACTGTGCTGTGGCTAGGAATTCAGAGCGCCAGTGCTTGTGGGGCTGTGGAAGGGCTGCCTAGGGCAGGTGATGGCCAGCAAGAGTTTTCAGTGCTAGCCCCTTTGGTGTGGGAGCAGTGGCTGGACGTTTTGAATTTCGGAGCTGGGCTGTGGCTGTGCCGAGAAGGAACGTCCCCACTGTGCTGTGGCTAGGAAGCTCAGAGCGCCAGTGCTTGTGGGGCTGTGGAAGGGCTGCCTAGGGCAGGTGATGGCCAGCAAGAGCTTTCAGTGCTAGCCCCTTTGGTGTGGGAGCAGTGGCTGGACGTTTTGAATTTCGGAGCTGGGCTGTGGCTGTGCCGAGAAGGAACGTCCCCACTGTGCTGTGGCTAGGAAGCTCAGAGCGCCAGTGCTTGTGGGGCTGTGGAAGGGCTGCCTAGGGAAGGTGATGGCCAGCAAGAGCTTTCAGTGCTAGCCCCTTTGGTGTGGGAGCAGTGGCTGGACGTTTTGAATTTCGGAGCTGGGCTGTGGCTGTGCTGAGAAGGAACGTCCCCACTGTGCTGTGGCTAGGAAGCTCAGAGCGCCAGTGCTTGTGGGGCTGTGGAAGGGCAGCCTAGGGCAGGTGATGGCCAGCAAGAGCTTTCAGTGCTAGCCCCTTTGGTGTGGGAGCAGTGGCTGGACGTTTTGAATTTCGGAGCTGGGCTGTGGCTGTGCTGAGAAGGAACGTCCCCACTGTGCTGTGGCTGGGAAGCTCAGAGCGCCAATGCTTGTGGGGCTGTGGAAGGGCTGCCTAGGGCAGGTGCTGGCCAGCAAGAGCTTTCACTGCTAGCCCCTTTGGTGTGGGAGCAGTGGCTGGACGTTTCGAATTTCGGAGCTGGGCTGTGGCTGTGCTGAGAAGGAACGTCCCCACTGTGCTGTGGCTAGGAAACTCAGAGCGCCAGTGCTTGTGGGGCTGTGGAAGGGCTGCCTAGGGAAGGTGATGGCCAGCAAGAGCTTTCAGTGCTAGCCCCTTTGGTGTGGGAGCAGTGGCTGGACGTTTTGAATTTCGGAGCTGGGCTCTGGCTGTGCCGAGAAGGATCGTCCCCACTGTGCTGTGGCTAGGAATTCAGAGCGCCAGTGCTTGTGGGGCTGTGGAAGGGCTGCCTAGGGCAGGTGATGGCCAGCAAGAGTTTTCAGTGCTAGCCCCTTTGGTGTGGGAGCAGTGGCTGGACGTTTTGAATTTCGGAGCTGGGCTGTGGCTGTGCCGAGAAGGAACGTCCCCACTGTGCTGTGGCTAGGAAGCTCAGAGCGCCAGTGCTTGTGGGGCTGTGGAAGGGCTGCCTAGGGCAGGTGATGGCCAGCAAGAGCTTTCAGTGCTAGCCCCTTTGGTGTGGGAGCAGTGGCTGGACGTTTTGAATTTCGGAGCTGGGCTGTGGCTGTGCCGAGAAGGAACGTCCCCACTGTGCTGTGGCTAGGAAGCTCAGAGCGCCAGTGCTTGTGGGGCTGTGGAAGGGCTGCCTAGGGCAGGTGATGGCCAGCAAGAGCTTTCAGTGCTAGCCCCTTTGGTGTGGGAGCAGTGGCTGGACGTTTTGAATTTCGGAGCTGGGCTGTGGCTGTGCTGAGAAGGAACGTCCCCACTGTGCTGTGGCTAGGAAGCTCAGAGCGCCAGTGCTTGTGGGGCTGTGGAAGGGCTGCCTAGGGCAGGTGATGGCCAGCAAGAGCTTTCAGTGCTAGCCCCTTTGGTGTGGGAGCAGTGGCTGGACGTTTCGAATTTCAGAGCTGGGCTGTGGCTGTGCCGAGAAGGAACGTCCCCACTGTGCTGTGGCTAGGAATTCAGAGCGCCAGTGCTTGTGGGGCTGTGGAAGGGCTGCCTAGGGCAGGTGATGGCCAGCAAGAGTTTTCAGTGCTAGCCCCTTTGGTGTGGGAGCAGTGGCTGGACGTTTCGAATTTCGGATCTGGGCTGTGGCTGTGCCGAGAAGGAACGTCCCCACTGTGCTGTGGCTAGGAAGCTCAGAGCGCCAGTGCTTGTGGGGCTGTGGAAGGGCTGCCTAGGGCAGGTGATGGCCAGCAAGAGCTTTCAGTGCTAGCCCCTTTGGTGTGGGAGCAGTGGCTGGACGTTTTGAATTTCGGAGCTGGGCTGTGGCTGTGCTGAGAAGGAACGTCCCCACTGTGCTGTGGCTAGGAAGCTCAGAGCGCCAGTGCTTGTGGGGCTGTGGAAGGGCTGCCTAGGGCAGGTGATGGCCAGCAAGAGCTTTCAGTGCTAGCCCCTTTGGTGTGGGAGCAGTGGCTGGACGTTTTGAATTTCGGAGCTGGGCTGTGGCTGTGCCGAGAAGGAACGTCCCCACTGTGCTGTGGCTAGGAAGCTCAGAGCGCCAGTGCTTGTGGGGCTGTGGAAGGGCTGCCTAGGGCAGGTGATGGCCAGCAAGAGCTTTCAGTGCTAGCCCCTTTGGTGTGGGAGCAGTGGCTGGACGTTTTGAATTTCGGAGCTGGGCTGTGGCTGTGCCGAGAAGGAACGTCCCCACTGTGCTGTGGCTAGGAAGCTCAGAGCGCCAGTGCTTGTGGGGCTGTGGAAGGGCAGCCTAGGGAAGGTGATGGCCAGCAAGAGCTTTCAGTGCTAGCCCCTTTGGTGTGGGAGCAGTGGCTGGACGTTTTGAATTTCGGAGGTGGGCTGTGGCTGTGCTGAGAAGGAACGTCCCCACTGTGCTGTGGCTAGGAAGCTCAGAGCGCCAGTGCTTGTGGGGCTGTGGAAGGGCTGCCTAGGGCAGGTGATGGCCAGCAAGAGCTTTCAGTGCTAGCCCCTTTGGTGTGGGAGCAGTGGCTGGACGTTTTGAATTTCGGAGCTGGGCTGTGGCTGTGCTGAGAAGGAACGTCCCCACTGTGCTGTGGCTAGGAAGCTCAGAGCGCCAGTGCTTGTGGGGCTGTGGAAGGGCTGCCTAGGGCAGGTGATGGCCAGCAAGAGCTTTCAGTGCTAGCCCCTTTGGTGTGGGAGCAGTGGCTGGACGTTTTGAATTTCGGAGGTGGGCTGTGGCTGTGCTGAGAAAGAACGTCCCCACTGTGCTGTGGCTAGGAAACTCAGAGCGCCAGTGCTTGTGGGGCTGTGGAAGGGCTGCCTAGGGCAGGTGATGGCCAGCAAGAGCTTTCAGTGCTAGCCCCTTTGGTGTGGGAGCAGTGGCTGGACGTTTTGAATTTCAGAGCTGGGCTGTGGCTGTGCCGAGAAGGAACGTCCCCACTGTGCTGTGGCTAGGAATTCAGAGCGCCAGTGCTTGTGGGGCTGTGGAAGGGCTGCCTAGGGCAGGTGATGGCCAGCAAGAGCTTTCAGTGCTAGCCCCTTTGGTGTGGGAGCAGTGGCTGGACGTTTTGAATTTCGGAGCTGGGCTGTGGCTGTGCCGAGAAGGAACGTCCCCACTGTGCTGTGGCTAGGAAGCTCAGAGCGCCAGTGCTTGTGGGGCTGTGGAAGGGCTGCCTAGGGCAGGTGCTGGCCAGCAAGAGCTTTCAGTGCTAGCCCCTTTGGTGTGGGAGCAGTGGCTGGACGTTTTGAATTTCGGAGCTGGGCTGTGGCTGTGCCGAGAAGGAACGTCCCCACTGTGCTGTGGCTAGGAAGCTCAGAGCGCCAGTGCTTGTGGGGCTGTGGAAGGGCTGCCTAGGGCAGGTGCTGGCCAGCAAGAGCTTTCAGTGCTAGCCCCTTTAGTGTGGGAGCAGTGGCTGGACGTTTTGAATTTCGGAGCTGGGCTGTGGCTGTGCCGAGAAGGAACGTCCCCACTGTGCTGTGGCTAGGAAGCTCAGAGCGCCAGTGCTTGTGGGGCTGTGGAAGGGCTGCCTAGGGCAGGTGATGGCCAGCAAGAGCTTTCAGTGCTAGCCCCTTTGGTGTGCGAGCAGTGGCTGGACGTTTTGAATTTCGGAGCTGGGCTGTGGCTGTGCCGAGAAGGAACGTCCCCACTGTGCTGTGGCTAGGAAGCTCAGAGCGCCAGTGCTTGTGGGGCTGTGGAAGGGCTGCCTAGGGCAGGTGATGGCCAGCAAGAGCTTTCAGTGCTAGCCCCTTTGGTGTGGGAGCAGTGGCTGGACGTTTTGAATTTCGGAGCTGGGCTGTGGCTGTGCTGAGAAGGAACGTCCCCACTGTGCTGTGGCTAGGAAGCTCAGAGCGCCAGTGCTTGTGGGGCTGTGGAAGGGCTGCCTAGGGCAGGTGATGGCCAGCAAGAGCTTTCAGTGCTAGCCCCTTTGGTGTGGGAGCAGTGGCTGGACGTTTCGAATTTCAGAGCTGGGCTGTGGCTGTGCCGAGAAGGAACGTCCCCACTGTGCTGTGGCTAGGAATTCAGAGCGCCAGTGCTTGTGGGGCTGTGGAAGGGCTGCCTAGGGCAGGTGATGGCCAGCAAGAGTTTTCAGTGCTAGCCCCTTTGGTGTGGGAGCAGTGGCTGGACGTTTCGAATTTCGGATCTGGGCTGTGGCTGTGCCGAGAAGGAACGTCCCCACTGTGCTGTGGCTAGGAAGCTCAGAGCGCCAGTGCTTGTGGGGCTGTGGAAGGGCTGCCTAGGGCAGGTGATGGCCAGCAAGAGCTTTCAGTGCTAGCCCCTTTGGTGTGGGAGCAGTGGCTGGACGTTTTGAATTTCGGAGCTGGGCTGTGGCTGTGCTGAGAAGGAACGTCCCCACTGTGCTGTGGCTAGGAAGCTCAGAGCGCCAGTGCTTGTGGGGCTGTGGAAGGGCTGCCTAGGGCAGGTGATGGCCAGCAAGAGCTTTCAGTGCTAGCCCCTTTGGTGTGGGAGCAGTGGCTGGACGTTTTGAATTTCGGAGCTGGGCTGTGGCTGTGCCGAGAAGGAACGTCCCCACTGTGCTGTGGCTAGGAAGCTCAGAGCGCCAGTGCTTGTGGGGCTGTGGAAGGGCTGCCTAGGGCAGGTGATGGCCAGCAAGAGCTTTCAGTGCTAGCCCCTTTGGTGTGGGAGCAGTGGCTGGACGTTTTGAATTTCGGAGCTGGGCTGTGGCTGTGCCGAGAAGGAACGTCCCCACTGTGCTGTGGCTAGGAAGCTCAGAGCGCCAGTGCTTGTGGGGCTGTGGAAGGGCAGCCTAGGGAAGGTGATGGCCAGCAAGAGCTTTCAGTGCTAGCCCCTTTGGTGTGGGAGCAGTGGCTGGACGTTTTGAATTTCGGAGGTGGGCTGTGGCTGTGCTGAGAAGGAACGTCCCCACTGTGCTGTGGCTAGGAAGCTCAGAGCGCCAGTGCTTGTGGGGCTGTGGAAGGGCTGCCTAGGGCAGGTGATGGCCAGCAAGAGCTTTCAGTGCTAGCCCCTTTGGTGTGGGAGCAGTGGCTGGACGTTTTGAATTTCGGAGCTGGGCTGTGGCTGTGCTGAGAAGGAACGTCCCCACTGTGCTGTGGCTAGGAAGCTCAGAGCGCCAGTGCTTGTGGGGCTGTGGAAGGGCTGCCTAGGGCAGGTGATGGCCAGCAAGAGCTTTCAGTGCTAGCCCCTTTGGTGTGGGAGCAGTGGCTGGACGTTTTGAATTTCGGAGGTGGGCTGTGGCTGTGCTGAGAAAGAACGTCCCCACTGTGCTGTGGCTAGGAAACTCAGAGCGCCAGTGCTTGTGGGGCTGTGGAAGGGCTGCCTAGGGCAGGTGATGGCCAGCAAGAGCTTTCAGTGCTAGCCCCTTTGGTGTGGGAGCAGTGGCTGGACGTTTTGAATTTCAGAGCTGGGCTGTGGCTGTGCCGAGAAGGAACGTCCCCACTGTGCTGTGGCTAGGAATTCAGAGCGCCAGTGCTTGTGGGGCTGTGGAAGGGCTGCCTAGGGCAGGTGATGGCCAGCAAGAGCTTTCAGTGCTAGCCCCTTTGGTGTGGGAGCAGTGGCTGGACGTTTTGAATTTCGGAGCTGGGCTGTGGCTGTGCCGAGAAGGAACGTCCCCACTGTGCTGTGGCTAGGAAGCTCAGAGCGCCAGTGCTTGTGGGGCTGTGGAAGGGCTGCCTAGGGCAGGTGCTGGCCAGCAAGAGCTTTCAGTGCTAGCCCCTTTGGTGTGGGAGCAGTGGCTGGACGTTTTGAATTTCGGAGCTGGGCTGTGGCTGTGCCGAGAAGGAACGTCCCCACTGTGCTGTGGCTAGGAAGCTCAGAGCGCCAGTGCTTGTGGGGCTGTGGAAGGGCTGCCTAGGGCAGGTGCTGGCCAGCAAGAGCTTTCAGTGCTAGCCCCTTTAGTGTGGGAGCAGTGGCTGGACGTTTTGAATTTCGGAGCTGGGCTGTGGCTGTGCCGAGAAGGAACGTCCCCACTGTGCTGTGGCTAGGAAGCTCAGAGCGCCAGTGCTTGTGGGGCTGTGGAAGGGCTGCCTAGGGCAGGTGATGGCCAGCAAGAGCTTTCAGTGCTAGCCCCTTTGGTGTGCGAGCAGTGGCTGGACGTTTTGAATTTCGGAGCTGGGCTGTGGCTGTGCCGAGAAGGAACGTCCCCACTGTGCTGTGGCTAGGAAGCTCAGAGCGCCAGTGCTTGTGGGGCTGTGGAAGGGCTGCCTAGGGCAGGTGATGGCCAGCAAGAGCTTTCAGTGCTAGCCCCTTTGGTGTGGGAGCAGTGGCTGGACGTTTTGAATTTCGGAGCTGGGCTGTGGCTGTGCTGAGAAAGAACGTCCCCACTGTGCTGTGGCTAGGAAACTCAGAGCGCCAGTGCTTGTGGGGCTGTGGAAGGGCTGCCTAGGGCAGGTGATGGCCAGCAAGAGCTTTCAGTGCTAGCCCCTTTGGTGTGGGAGCAGTGGCTGGACGTTTTGAATTTCAGAGCTGGGCTGTGGCTGTGCCGAGAAGGAACGTCCCCACTGTGCTGTGGCTAGGAAGCTCAGAGCGCCAGTGCTTGTGGGGCTGTGGAAGGGCTGCCTAGGGCAGGTGATGGCCAGCAAGAGCTTTCAGTGCTAGCCCCTTTGGTGTGGGAGCAGTGGCTGGACGTTTTGAATTTCGGAGCTGGGCTGTGGCTGTGCCGAGAAGGAACGTCCCCACTGTGCTGTGGCTAGGAAGCTCAGAGCGCCAGTGCTTGTGGGGCTGTGGAAGGGCTGCCTAGGGCAGGTGCTGGCCAGCAAGAGCTTTCAGTGCTAGCCCCTTTGGTGTGGGAGCAGTGGCTGGACGTTTTGAATTTCGGAGCTGGGCTGTGGCTGTGCCGAGAAGGAACGTCCCCACTGTGCTGTGGCTAGGAAGCTCAGAGCGCCAGTGCTTGTGGGGCTGTGGAAGGGCTGCCTAGGGCAGGTGCTGGCCAGCAAGAGCTTTCAGTGCTAGCCCCTTTAGTGTGGGAGCAGTGGCTGGACGTTTTGAATTTCGGAGCTGGGCTGTGGCTGTGCCGAGAAGGAACGTCCCCACTGTGCTGTGGCTAGGAAGCTCAGAGCGCCAGTGCTTGTGGGGCTGTGGAAGGGCTGCCTAGGGCAGGTGATGGCCAGCAAGAGCTTTCAGTGCTAGCCCCTTTGGTGTGCGAGCAGTGGCTGGACGTTTTGAATTTCGGAGCTGGGCTGTGGCTGTGCCGAGAAGGAACGTCCCCACTGTGCTGTGGCTAGGAAGCTCAGAGCGCCAGTGCTTGTGGGGCTGTGGAAGGGCTGCCTAGGGCAGGTGATGGCCAGCAAGAGCTTTCAGTGCTAGCCCCTTTGGTGTGGGAGCAGTGGCTGGACGTTTTGAATTTCGGGGCTGGGCTGTGGCTGTGCCGAGAAGGAACGTCCCCACTGTGCTGTGGCTAGGAATCTCAGAGCGCCAGTGCTTGTGGGGCTGTGGAAGGGCTGCCTAGGGCAGGTGATGGCCAGCAAGAGCTTTCAGTGCTAGCCCCTTTGGTGTGGGAGCAGTGGCTGGACGTTTTGAATTTCGGAGCTGGGCTGTGGCTGTGCTGAGAAGGAACGTCCCCACTGTGCTGTGGCTAGGAAGCTCAGAGCGCCAGTGCTTGTGGGGCTGTGGAAGGGCTGCCTAGGGCAGGTGATGGCCAGCAAGAGCTTTCAGTGCTAGCCCCTTTGGTGTGGGAGCAGTGGCTGGACGTTTTGAATTTCGGATCTGGGCTGTGGCTGTGCTGAGAAGGAACGTCCCCACTGTGCTGTGGCTAGGAAGCTCAGAGCGCCAGTGCTTGTGGGGCTGTGGAAGGGCTGCCTAGGGCAGGTGATGGCCAGCAAGAGCTTTCAGTGCTAGCCCCTTTGGTGTGGGAGCAGTGGCTGGACGTTTTGAATTTCGGAGGTGGGCTGTGGCTGTGCTGAGAAGGAACGTCCCCACTGTGCTGTGGCTAGGAAACTCAGAGCGCCAGTGCTTGTGGGGCTGTGGAAGAGCTGCCTAGGGCAGGTGATGGCCAGCAGGAGCTTTCAGTGCTAGCCCCTTTGGTGTGGGAGCAGTGGCTGGACGTTTCGAATTTCGGAGCTGGGCTGTGGCTGTGCCGAGAAGGAACGTCCCCACTGTGCTGTGGCTAGGAAGCTCAGAGCGCCAGTGCTTGTGGGGCTGTGGAAGGGCAGCCTAGGGCAGGTGCTGGCCAGCAAGAGCTTTCAGTGCCAGCCCCTTTGGTGTGGGAGCAGTGGCTGGAGGTTTCCGATTTGGGATCTGGGCTGTGGCTCTGCTGAGAAGGAACGTCCCCACTGTGCTGTGGCTAGGAAGCTCAGAGCGCCAGTGCTTGTGGGGCTGTGGAAGGGCTGCCAAGGGAAGGTGATGGCCAGCAAGAGCTTTCAGTGCTAGCCCCTTTGGTGTGGGAGCAGTGGCTGGACGTTTTGAATTTCGGAGCTGGGCTGTGGCTGTGCCGAGAAGGAACGTCCCCACTGTGCTGTTTCTAGGAAGCTCAGAGCGCCAGTGCTTGTGGGGCTGTGGAAGGGCTGCCTAGGGCAGGTGATGGCCAGCAAGAGCTTTCAGTGCTAGCCCCTTTGGTGTGGGAGCAGTGGCTGGACGTTTCGAATTTCGGAGCTGGGCTGTGGCTGTGCTGAGAAGGAACGTCCCCACTGTGCTGTGGCTAGGAAGCTCAGAGCGCCAGTGCTTGTGGGGCTGTGGAAGGGCAGCCTAGGGCAGGTGATGGCCAGCAAGAGCTTTCAGTGCTAGCCCCTTTGGTGTGGGAGCAGTGGCTGGACGTTTCGAATTTCGGAGCTGGGCTGTGGCTGTGCTGAGAAGGAACGTCCCCACTGTGCTGTGGCTAGGAAGCTCAGAGCGCCAGTGCTTGTGGGGCTGTGGAAGGGCTGCCTAGGGCAGGTGCTGGCCAGCAAGAGCTTTCAGTGCTAGCCCCTTTGGTGTGGGAGCAGTGGCTGGACGTTTTGAATTTCGGAGCTGGGCTCTGGCTGTGCTGAGAAGGAACGTCCCCACTGTGCTGTGGCTAGGAAGCTCAGAGCGCCAGTGCTTGTGGGGCTGTGGAAGGGCAGCCTAGGGAAGGTGCTGGCCAGCAAGAGCTTTCAGTGCTAGCCCCTTTGGTGTGGGAGCAGTGGCTGGACGTTTCCGATTTGGGAGCTGGGCTCTGGCTGTGCCGAGAAGGAACGTCCCCACTGTGCTGTGGCTAGGAAGCTCAGAGCGCCAGTGCTTGTGGGGCTGTGGAAGGGCAGCCTAGGGAAGGTGATGGCCAGCAGGAGCTTTCAGTGCTAGCCCCTTTGGTGTGGGAGCAGTGGCTGGACGTTTCGAATTTCGGAGCTGGGCTGTGGCTGTGCCGAGAAGGAACGTCCCCACTGTGCTGTGGCTAGGAAGCTCAGAGCGCCAGTGCTTGTGGGGCTGTGGAAGGGCTGCCTAGGGAAGGTGCTGGCCAGCAAGAGCTTTCAGTGCTAGCCCCTTTGGTGTGGGAGCAGTGGCTGGACGTTTTGAATTTCGGGGCTGGGCTGTGGCTGTGCCGAGAAGGAACGTCCCCACTGTGCTGTGGCTAGGAAGCTCAGAGCGCCAGTGCTTGTGGGGCTGTGGAAGGGCTGCCTAGGGCAGGTGCTGGCCAGCAAGAGCTTTCAGTGCTAGCCCCTTTGGTGTGGGAGCAGTGGCTGGACGTTTTGAATTTCGGATCTGGGCTGTGGCTGTGCTGAGAAGGAACGTCCCCACTGTGCTGTGGCTAGGAAGCTCAGAGCGCCAGTGCTTGTGGGGCTGTGGAAGGGCTGCCTAGGGCAGGTGCTGGCCAGCAAGAGCTTTCAGTGCTAGCCCCTTTGGTGTGGGAGCAGTGGCTGGACGTTTTGAATTTCGGAGCTGGGCTGTGGCTGTGCCGAGAAGGAACGTCCCCACTGTGCTGTGGCTAGGAAGCTCAGAGCGCCAGTGCTTGTGGGGCTGTGGAAGGGCTGCCTAGGGCAGGTGCTGGCCAGCAAGAGCTTTCAGTGCTAGCCCCTTTAGTGTGGGAGCAGTGGCTGGACGTTTTGAATTTCGGAGCTGGGCTGTGGCTGTGCCGAGAAGGAACGTCCCCACTGTGCTGTGGCTAGGAAGCTCAGAGCGCCAGTGCTTGTGGGGCTGTGGAAGGGCTGCCTAGGGCAGGTGATGGCCAGCAAGAGCTTTCAGTGCTAGCCCCTTTGGTGTGGGAGCAGTGGCTGGACGTTTTGAATTTCGGAGCTGGGCTGTGGCTGTGCCGAGAAGGAACGTCCCCACTGTGCTGTGGCTAGGAAGCTCAGAGCGCCAGTGCTTGTGGGGCTGTGGAAGGGCTGCCTAGGGCAGGTGATGGCCAGCAAGAGCTTTCAGTGCTAGCCCCTTTGGTGTGGGAGCAGTGGCTGGACGTTTTGAATTTCGGGGCTGGGCTGTGGCTGTGCCGAGAAGGAACGTCCCCACTGTGCTGTGGCTAGGAATCTCAGAGCGCCAGTGCTTGTGGGGCTGTGGAAGGGCTGCCTAGGGCAGGTGATGGCCAGCAAGAGCTTTCAGTGCTAGCCCCTTTGGTGTGGGAGCAGTGGCTGGACGTTTTGAATTTCGGAGCTGGGCTGTGGCTGTGCTGAGAAGGAACGTCCCCACTGTGCTGTGGCTAGGAAGCTCAGAGCGCCAGTGCTTGTGGGGCTGTGGAAGGGCTGCCTAGGGCAGGTGATGGCCAGCAAGAGCTTTCAGTGCTAGCCCCTTTGGTGTGGGAGCAGTGGCTGGACGTTTTGAATTTCGGAGGTGGGCTGTGGCTGTGCTGAGAAGGAACGTCCCCACTGTGCTGTGGCTAGGAAACTCAGAGCGCCAGTGCTTGTGGGGCTGTGGAAGAGCTGCCTAGGGCAGGTGATGGCCAGCAAGAGCTTTCAGTGCTAGCCCCTTTGGTGTGGGAGCAGTGGCTGGACGTTTCGAATTTCGGAGCTGGGCTGTGGCTGTGCCGAGAAGGAACGTCCCCACTGTGCTGTGGCTAGGAATTCAGAGCGCCAGTGCTTGTGGGGCTGTGGAAGGGCTGCCTAGGGCAGGTGATGGCCAGCAAGAGTTTTCAGTGCTAGCCCCTTTGGTGTGGGAGCAGTGGCTGGACGTTTCGAATTTCGGATCTGGGCTGTGGCTGTGCCGAGAAGGAACGTCCCCACTGTGCTGTGGCTAGGAAGCTCAGAGCGCCAGTGCTTGTGGGGCTGTGGAAGGGCTGCCTAGGGCAGGTGATGGCCAGCAAGAGCTTTCAGTGCTAGCCCCTTTGGTGTGGGAGCAGTGGCTGGACGTTTTGAATTTCGGAGCTGGGCTGTGGCTGTGCCGAGAAGGAACGTCCCCACTGTGCTGTGGCTAGGAAGCTCAGAGCGCCAGTGCTTGTGGGGCTGTGGAAGGGCTGCCTAGGGCAGGTGATGGCCAGCAAGAGCTTTCAGTGCTAGCCCCTTTGGTGTGGGAGCAGTGGCTGGACGTTTTGAATTTCGGAGCCTGGCTGTGGCTGTGCTGAGAAGGAACGTCCCCACTGTGCTGTGGCTAGGAAGCTCAGAGCGCCAGTGCTTGTGGGGCTGTGGAAGGGCTGCCTAGGGCAGGTGCTGGCCAGCAAGAGCTTTCAGTGCTAGCCCCTTTGGTGTGGGAGCAGTGGCTGGACGTTTCGAATTTCGGAGCTGGGCTGTGGCTGTGCCAAGAAGGAACGTCCCCACTGTGCTGTGGCTAGGAAGCTCAGAGCGCCAGTGCTTGTGGAGCTGTGGAAGGGCAGCCTAGGGCAGGTGCTGGCCAGCAAGAGCTTTCAGTGCCAGCCCCTTTGGTGTGGGAGCAGTGGCTGGAGTTTTCCGATTTGGGATCTGGGCTGTGGCTCTGCTGAGAAGGAACGTCCCCACTGTGCTGTGGCTAGGAAGCTCAGAGCGCCAGTGCTTGTGGGGCTGTGGAAGGGCTGCCAAGGGAAGGTGATGGCCAGCAAGAGCTTTCAGTGCTAGCCCCTTTGGTGTGGGAGCAGTGGCTGGACGTTTTGAATTTCGGAGCTGGGCTGTGGCTGTGCCGAGAAGGAACGTCCCCACTGTGCTGTTTCTAGGAAGCTCAGAGCGCCAGTGCTTGTGGGGCTGTGGAAGGGCTGCCTAGGGCAGGTGAT
The DNA here is from genome assembly GCF_965638725.1 of Aptenodytes patagonicus. Taxonomy (NCBI): domain Eukaryota; kingdom Metazoa; phylum Chordata; class Aves; order Sphenisciformes; family Spheniscidae; genus Aptenodytes; species Aptenodytes patagonicus. The sequence goes on along the minus strand of NW_027472094.1, from coordinate 68,219 downwards.
GGCCAGCAAGAGCTTTCAGTGCTAGCCCCTTTGGTGTGGGAGCAGTGGCTGGACGTTTCGAATTTCGGAGCTGGGCTGTGGCTGTGCTGAGAAGGAACGTCCCCACTGTGCTGTGGCTAGGAAGCTCAGAGCGCCAGTGCTTGTGGGGCTGTGGAAGGGCAGCCTAGGGCAGGTGATGGCCAGCAAGAGCTTTCAGTGCTAGCCCCTTTGGTGTGGGAGCAGTGGCTGGACGTTTCGAATTTCGGAGCTGGGCTGTGGCTGTGCTGAGAAGGAACGTCCCCACTGTGCTGTGGCTAGGAAGCTCAGAGCGCCAGTGCTTGTGGGGCTGTGGAAGGGCTGCCTAGGGCAGGTGCTGGCCAGCAAGAGCTTTCAGTGCTAGCCCCTTTGGTGTGGGAGCAGTGGCTGGACGTTTCCGATTTGGGAGCTGGGCTCTGGCTGTGCTGAGAAGGAACGTCCCCACTGTGCTGTGGCTAGGAAGCTCAGAGCGCCAGTGCTTGTGGGGCTGTGGAAGGGCAGCCTAGGGAAGGTGCTGGCCAGCAAGAGCTTTCAGTGCTAGCCCCTTTGGTGTGGGAGCAGTGGCTGGACGTTTCCGATTTGGGAGCTGGGCTCTGGCTGTGCCGAGAAGGAACGTCCCCACTGTGCTGTGGCTAGGAAGCTCAGAGCGCCAGTGCTTGTGGGGCTGTGGAAGGGCAGCCTAGGGAAGGTGATGGCCAGCAGGAGCTTTCAGTGCTAGCCCCTTTGGTGTGGGAGCAGTGGCTGGACGTTTCGAATTTCGGAGCTGGGCTGTGGCTGTGCCGAGAAGGAACGTCCCCACTGTGCTGTGGCTAGGAAGCTCAGAGCGCCAGTGCTTGTGGGGCTGTGGAAGGGCTGCCTAGGGCAGGTGCTGGCCAGCAAGAGCTTTCAGTGCTAGCCCCTTTGGTGTGGGAGCAGTGGCTGGACGTTTTGAATTTCGGAGCTGGGCTCTGGCTGTGCCGAGAAGGAACGTCCCCACTGTGCTGTGGCTAGGAAGCTCAGAGCGCCAGTGCTTGTGGGGCTGTGGAAGGGCTGCCTAGGGCAGGTGCTGGCCAGCAAGAGCTTTCAGTGCTAGCCCCTTTGGTGTGGGAGCAGTGGCTGGACGTTTTGAATTTCGGATCTGGGCTGTGGCTGTGCTGAGAAGGAACGTCCCCACTGTGCTGTGGCTAGGAAGCTCAGAGCGCCAGTGCTTGTGGGGCTGTGGAAGGGCTGCCTAGGGCAGGTGATGGCCAGCAAGAGCTTTCAGTGCTAGCCCCTTTGGTGTGGGAGCAGTGGCTGGACGTTTCGAATTTCGGAGCTGGGCTGTGGCTGTGCCGAGAAGGAACGTCCCCACTGTGCTGTGGCTAGGAAGCTCAGAGCGCCAGTGCTTGTGGGGCTGTGGAAGGGCTGCCTAGGGCAGGTGATGGCCAGCAAGAGCTTTCAGTGCTAGCCCCTTTGGTGTGGGAGCAGTGGCTGGAGGTTTCCGATTTGGGATCTGGGCTGTGGCTCTGCTGAGAAGGAACGTCCCCACTGTGCTGTGGCTAGGAAGCTCAGAGCGCCAGTGCTTGTGGGGCTGTGGAAGGGCTGCCTAGGGCAGGTGATGGCCAGCAAGAGCTTTCAGTGCTAGCCCCTTTGGTTTGGGAGCAGTGGCTGGACGTTTTGAATTTCGGAGCTGGGCTGTGGCTGTGCCGAGAAGGAACGTCCCCACTGTGCTGTGGCTAGGAAGCTCAGAGCGCCAGTGCTTGTGGGGCTGTGGAAGGGCTGCCTAGGGCAGGTGATGGCCAGCAAGAGCTTTCAGTGCTAGCCCCTTTGGTGTGGGAGCAGTGGCTGGACGTTTTGAATTTCGGAGCTGGGCTCTGGCTGTGCTGAGAAGGAACGTCCCCACTGTGCTGTGGCTAGGAAGCTCAGAGCGCCAGTGCTTGTGGAGCTGTGGAAGGGCAGCCTAGGGCAGGTGATGGCCAGCAAGAGCTTTCAGTGCTAGCCCCTTTGGTGTGGGAGCAGTGGCTGGAGGTTTCCGATTTGGGATCTGGGCTGTGGCTCTGCTGAGAAGGAACGACCCCACTGTGCTGTGGCTAGGAAGCTCAGAGCGCCAGTGCTTGTGGGGCTGTGGAAGGGCTGCCAAGGGAAGGTGATGGCCAGCAAGAGCTTTCAGTGCTAGCCCCTTTGGTGTGGGAGCAGTGGCTGGACGTTTTGAATTTCGGAGCTGGGCTGTGGCTGTGCCGAGAAGGAACGTCCCCACTGTGCTGTGGCTAGGAAGCTCAGAGCGCCAGTGCTTGTGGGGCTGTGGAAGGGCTGCCTAGGGCAGGTGCTGGCCAGCAAGAGCTTTCAGTGCTAGCCCCTTTGGTGTGGGAGCAGTGGCTGGACGTTTTGAATTTCGGATCTGGGCTGTGGCTGTGCTGAGAAGGAACGTCCCCACTGTGCTGTGGCTAGGAAGCTCAGAGCGCCAGTGCTTGTGGGGCTGTGGAAGGGCTGCCTAGGGCAGGTGATGGCCAGCAAGAGCTTTCAGTGCTAGCCCCTTTGGTGTGGGAGCAGTGGCTGGACGTTTTGAATTTCGGAGCTGGGCTGTGGCTGTGCCGAGAAGGAACGTCCCCACTGTGCTGTGGCTAGGAAGCTCAGAGCGCCAGTGCTTGTGGGGCTGTGGAAGGGCTGCCTAGGGCAGGTGATGGCCAGCAAGAGCTTTCAGTGCTAGCCCCTTTGGTGTGGGAGCAGTGGCTGGACGTTTTGAATTTCGGGGCTGGGCTGTGGCTGTGCCGAGAAGGAACGTCCCCACTGTGCTGTGGCTAGGAATCTCAGAGCGCCAGTGCTTGTGGGGCTGTGGAAGGGCTGCCTAGGGCAGGTGATGGCCAGCAAGAGCTTTCAGTGCTAGCCCCTTTGGTGTGGGAGCAGTGGCTGGACGTTTTGAATTTCGGAGCTGGGCTGTGGCTGTGCTGAGAAGGAACGTCCCCACTGTGCTGTGGCTAGGAAGCTCAGAGCGCCAGTGCTTGTGGGGCTGTGGAAGGGCTGCCTAGGGCAGGTGATGGCCAGCAAGAGCTTTCAGTGCTAGCCCCTTTGGTGTGGGAGCAGTGGCTGGACGTTTTGAATTTCGGAGGTGGGCTGTGGCTGTGCTGAGAAGGAACGTCCCCACTGTGCTGTGGCTAGGAAACTCAGAGCGCCAGTGCTTGTGGGGCTGTGGAAGAGCTGCCTAGGGCAGGTGATGGCCAGCAAGAGCTTTCAGTGCTAGCCCCTTTGGTGTGGGAGCAGTGGCTGGACGTTTCGAATTTCGGAGGTGGGCTGTGGCTGTGCCGAGAAGGAACGTCCCCACTGTGCTGTGGCTAGGAATTCAGAGCGCCAGTGCTTGTGGGGCTGTGGAAGGGCTGCCTAGGGCAGGTGATGGCCAGCAAGAGTTTTCAGTGCTAGCCCCTTTGGTGTGGGAGCAGTGGCTGGACGTTTCGAATTTCGGATCTGGGCTGTGGCTGTGCCGAGAAGGAACGTCCCCACTGTGCTGTGGCTAGGAAGCTCAGAGCGCCAGTGCTTGTGGGGCTGTGGAAGGGCTGCCTAGGGCAGGTGATGGCCAGCAAGAGCTTTCAGTGCTAGCCCCTTTGGTGTGGGAGCAGTGGCTGGACGTTTTGAATTTCGGAGCTGGGCTGTGGCTGTGCCGAGAAGGAACGTCCCCACTGTGCTGTGGCTAGGAAGCTCAGAGCGCCAGTGCTTGTGGGGCTGTGGAAGGGCTGCCTAGGGCAGGTGATGGCCAGCAAGAGCTTTCAGTGCTAGCCCCTTTGGTGTGGGAGCAGTGGCTGGACGTTTTGAATTTCGGAGCCTGGCTGTGGCTGTGCTGAGAAGGAACGTCCCCACTGTGCTGTGGCTAGGAAGCTCAGAGCGCCAGTGCTTGTGGGGCTGTGGAAGGGCTGCCTAGGGCAGGTGCTGGCCAGCAAGAGCTTTCAGTGCTAGCCCCTTTGGTGTGGGAGCAGTGGCTGGACGTTTCGAATTTCGGAGCTGGGCTGTGGCTGTGCTGAGAAGGAACGTCCCCACTGTGCTGTGGCTAGGAAGCTCAGAGCGCCAGTGCTTGTGGAGCTGTGGAAGGGCAGCCTAGGGCAGGTGCTGGCCAGCAAGAGCTTTCAGTGCCAGCCCCTTTGGTGTGGGAGCAGTGGCTGGAGGTTTCCGATTTGGGATCTGGGCTGTGGCTCTGCTGAGAAGGAACGTCCCCACTGTGCTGTGGCTAGGAAGCTCAGAGCGCCAGTGCTTGTGGGGCTGTGGAAGGGCTGCCAAGGGAAGGTGATGGCCAGCAAGAGCTTTCAGTGCTAGCCCCTTTGGTGTGGGAGCAGTGGCTGGACGTTTTGAATTTCGGAGCTGGGCTGTGGCTGTGCCGAGAAGGAACGTCCCCACTGTGCTGTTTCTAGGAAGCTCAGAGCGCCAGTGCTTGTGGGGCTGTGGAAGGGCTGCCTAGGGCAGGTGATGGCCAGCAAGAGCTTTCAGTGCTAGCCCCTTTGGTGTGGGAGCAGTGGCTGGACGTTTCGAATTTCGGAGCTGGGCTGTGGCTGTGCTGAGAAGGAACGTCCCCACTGTGCTGTGGCTAGGAAGCTCAGAGCGCCAGTGCTTGTGGGGCTGTGGAAGGGCAGCCTAGGGCAGGTGATGGCCAGCAAGAGCTTTCAGTGCTAGCCCCTTTGGTGTGGGAGCAGTGGCTGGACGTTTCGAATTTCGGAGCTGGGCTGTGGCTGTGCTGAGAAGGAACGTCCCCACTGTGCTGTGGCTAGGAAGCTCAGAGCGCCAGTGCTTGTGGGGCTGTGGAAGGGCTGCCTAGGGCAGGTGCTGGCCAGCAAGAGCTTTCAGTGCTAGCCCCTTTGGTGTGGGAGCAGTGGCTGGACGTTTTGAATTTCGGAGCTGGGCTCTGGCTGTGCTGAGAAGGAACGTCCCCACTGTGCTGTGGCTAGGAAGCTCAGAGCGCCAGTGCTTGTGGGGCTGTGGAAGGGCAGCCTAGGGAAGGTGCTGGCCAGCAAGAGCTTTCAGTGCTAGCCCCTTTGGTGTGGGAGCAGTGGCTGGACGTTTCCGATTTGGGAGCTGGGCTCTGGCTGTGCCGAGAAGGAACGTCCCCACTGTGCTGTGGCTAGGAAGCTCAGAGCGCCAGTGCTTGTGGGGCTGTGGAAGGGCAGCCTAGGGAAGGTGATGGCCAGCAGGAGCTTTCAGTGCTAGCCCCTTTGGTGTGGGAGCAGTGGCTGGACGTTTCGAATTTCGGAGCTGGGCTGTGGCTGTGCCGAGAAGGAACGTCCCCACTGTGCTGTGGCTAGGAAGCTCAGAGCGCCAGTGCTTGTGGGGCTGTGGAAGGGCTGCCTAGGGAAGGTGCTGGCCAGCAAGAGCTTTCAGTGCTAGCCCCTTTGGTGTGGGAGCAGTGGCTGGACGTTTTGAATTTCGGAGCTGGGCTCTGGCTGTGCCGAGAAGGAACGTCCCCACTGTGCTGTGGCTAGGAAGCTCAGAGCGCCAGTGCTTGTGGGGCTGTGGAAGGGCTGCCTAGGGCAGGTGCTGGCCAGCAAGAGCTTTCAGTGCTAGCCCCTTTGGTGTGGGAGCAGTGGCTGGACGTTTTGAATTTCGGATCTGGGCTGTGGCTGTGCTGAGAAGGAACGTCCCCACTGTGCTGTGGCTAGGAAGCTCAGAGCGCCAGTGCTTGTGGGGCTGTGGAAGGGCTGCCTAGGGCAGGTGCTGGCCAGCAAGAGCTTTCAGTGCTAGCCCCTTTGGTGTGGGAGCAGTGGCTGGACGTTTCGAATTTCGGAGCTGGGCTGTGGCTGTGCTGAGAAGGAACGTCCCCACTGTGCTGTGGCTAGGAAGCTCAGAGCGCCAGTGCTTGTGGGGCTGTGGAACGGCTGCCTAGGGCAGGTGATGGCCAGCAAGAGCTTTCAGTGCTAGCCCCTTTGGTGTGGGAGCAGTGGCTGGACGTTTCGAATTTCGGAGCTGGGCTGTGGCTGTGCTGAGAAGGAACGTCCCCACTGTGCTGTGGCTAGGAAGCTCAGAGCGCCAGTGCTTGTGGAGCTGTGGAAGGGCAGCCTAGGGCAGGTGCTGGTCAGCAAGAGCTTTCAGTGCTAGCCCCTTTGGTGTGGGAGCAGTGGCTGGAGGTTTCCGATTTGGGATCTGAGCTGTGGCTCTGCTGAGAAGGAACGTCCCCACTGTGCTGTGGCTAGGAAGCTCAGAGCGCCAGTGCTTGTGGGGCTGTGGAAGGGCTGCCTAGGGCAGGTGATGGCCAGCAAGAGCTTTCAGTGCTAGCCCCTTTGGTGTGGGAGCAGTGGCTGGACGTTTTGAATTTCGGAGCTGGGCTGTGGCTGTGCCGAGAAGGAACGTCCCCACTGTGCTGTGGCTAGGAAGCTCAGAGCGCCGGTGCTTGTGGGGCTGTGGAAGGGCTGCCTAGGGCAGGTGATGGCCAGCAAGAGCTTTCAGTGCTAGCCCCTTTGGTGTGGGAGCAGTGGCTGGACGTTTCGAATTTCGGATCTGGGCTGTGGCTGTGCTGAGAAGGAACGTCCCCACTGTGCTGTGGCTAGGAAGCTCAGAGCGCCAGTGCTTGTGGGGCTGTGGAAGGGCTGCCTAGGGAAGGTGATGGCCAGCAAGAGCTTTCAGTGCTAGCCCCTTTGGTGTGGGAGCAGTGGCTGGATGTTTTGAATTTCGGAGCTGGGCTGTGGCTGTGCTGAGAAGGAACGTCCCCACTGTGCTGTGGCTAGGAAGCTCAGAGCGCCAGTGCTTGTGGGGCTGTGGAAGGGCTGCCTAGGGCAGGTGATGGCCAGCAAGAGCTTTCAGTGCTAGCCCCTTTGGTGTGGGAGCAGTGGCTGGACGTTTTGAATTTCGGAGCTGGGCTGTGGCTGTGCCGAGAAGGAACGTCCCCACTGTGCTGTGGCTAGGAAGCTCAGAGCGCCAGTGCTTGTGGGGCTGTGGAAGGGCTGCCTAGGGAAGGTGATGGCCAGCAAGAGCTTTCAGTGCTAGCCCCTTTGGTGTGGGAGCAGTGGCTGGATGTTTTGAATTTCGGATCTGGGCTGTGGCTGTGCCGAGAAGGAACGTCCCCACTGTGCTGTGGCTAGGAAGCTCAGAGCGCCAGTGCTTGTGGGGCTGTGGAAGGGCAGCCTAGGGAAGGTGATGGCCAGCAAGAGCTTTCAGTGCTAGCCCCTTTGGTGTGGGAGCAGTGGCTGGACGTTTTGAATTTCGGAGCTGTGCTGTGGCTGTGCTGAGAAGGAACGTCCCCACTGTGCTGTGGCTAGGAAGCTCAGAGCGCCAGTGCTTGTGGGGCTGTGGAAGGGCTGCCTAGGGCAGGTGCTGGCCAGCAAGAGCTTTCAGTGCTAGCCCCTTTGGTGTGGGAGCAGTGGCTGGACGTTTTGAATTTCGGAGCTGGGCTGTGGCTGTGCCGAGAAGGAACGTCCCCACTGTGCTGTGGCTAGGAAGCTCAGAGCGCCAGTGCTTGTGGGGCTGTGGAAGGGCTGCCTAGGGCAGGTGATGGCCAGCAAGAGCTTTCAGTGCTAGCCCCTTTGGTGTGGGAGCAGTGGCTGGACGTTTTGAATTTCGGAGCTGGGCTGTGGCTGTGCTGAGAAGGAACGTCCCCACTGTGCTGTGGCTTGGAAGCTCAGAGCGCCAGTGCTTGTGGGGCTGTGGAAGGGCTGCCTAGGGCAGGTGATGGCCAGCAAGAGCTTTCAGTGCTAGCCCCTTTGGTGTGGGAGCAGTGGCTGGACGTTTCCGATTTGGGAGCTGGGCTGTGGCTGTGCTGAGAAGGAACGTCCCCACTGTGCTGTGGCTAGGAAGCTCAGAGCGCCAGTGCTTGTGGGGCTGTGGAAGGGCAGCCTAGGGAAGGTGATGGCCAGCAGGAGCTTTCAGTGCTAGCCCCTTTGGTGTGGGAGCAGTGGCTGGACGTTTCGAATTTCGGAGCTGGGCTGTGGCTGTGCCGAGAAGGAACGTCCCCACTGTGCTGTGGCTAGGAAGCTCAGAGCGCCAGTGCTTGTGGGGCTGTGGAAGGGCTGCCTAGGGCAGGTGCTAGCCAGCAAGAGCTTTCAGTGCTAGCCCCTTTGGTGTGGGAGCAGTGGCTGGACGTTTTGAATTTCGGAGCTGGGCTGTGGCTGTGCTGAGAAGGAACGTCCCCACTGTGCTGTGGCTAGGAAGCTCAGAGCGCCAGTGCTTGTGGGGCTGTGGAAGGGCTGCCTAGGGAAGGTGCTGGCCAGCAAGAGCTTTCAGTGCTAGCCCCTTTGGTGTGGGAGCAGTGGCTGGACGTTTTGAATTTCGGAGCTGGGCTGTGGCTGTGCCGAGAAGGAACGTCCCCACTGTGCTGTGGCTAGGAAGCTCAGAGCGCCAGTGCTTGTGGGGCTGTGGAAGGGCTGCCTAGGGCAGGTGATGGCCAGCAAGAGCTTTCAGTGCTAGCCCCTTTGGTGTGGGAGCAGTGGCTGGACTTTTCGAATTTCGGAGCTGGGCTGTGGCTGTGCTGAGAAGGAACGTCCCCACTGTGCTGTGGCTAGGAAGCTCAGAGCGCCAGTGCTTGTGGAGCTGTGGAAGGGCAGCCTAGGGCAGGTGCTGGCCAGCAAGAGCTTTCAGTGCTAGCCCCTTTGGTGTGGGAGCAGTGGCTGGACGTTTTGAATTTCGGAGCTGGGCTGTGGCTGTGCTGAGAAGGAACGTCCCCACTGTGCTGTGGCTAGGAAGCTCAGAGCGCCAGTGCTTGTGGGGCTGTGGAAGGGCTGCCTAGGGCAGGTGATGGCCAGCAAGAGCTTTCAGTGCTAGCCCCTTTGGTGTGGGAGCAGTGGCTGGACGTTTTGAATTTCGGAGGTGGGCTGTGGCTGTTCCGAGAAGGAACGTCCCCACTGTGCTGTGGCTAGGAAGCTCAGAGCGCCAGTGCTTGTGGGGCTGTGGAAGGGCTGCCTAGGGCAGGTGATGGCCAGCAAGAGCTTTCAGTGCTAGCCCCTTTGGTGTGGGAGCAGTGGCTGGACGTTTTGAATTTCGGAGCTGGGCTGTGGCTGTGCCGAGAAGGAACGTCCCCACTGTGCTGTGGCTAGGAAGCTCAGAGCGCCAGTGCTTGTGGGGCTGTGGAAGGGCTGCCTAGGGCAGGTGCTGGCCAGCAAGAGCTTTCAGTGCTAGCCCCTTTGGTGTGGGAGCAGTGGCTGGACGTTTTGAATTTCGGAGCTGGGCTGTGGCTGTGCCGAGAAGGAACGTCCCCACTGTGCTGTGGCTAGGAAGCTCAGAGCGCCAGTGCTTGTGGGGCTGTGGAAGGGCTGCCTAGGGCAGGTGATGGCCAGCAAGAGCTTTCAGTGCTAGCCCCTTTGGTGTGGGAGCAGTGGCTGGACGTTTCCGATTTGGGAGCTGGGCTGTGGCTGTGCTGAGAAGGAACGTCCCCACTGTGCTGTGGCTAGGAAGCTCAGAGCGCCAGTGCTTGTGGGGCTGTGGAAGGGCAGCCTAGGGAAGGTGATGGCCAGCAGGAGCTTTCAGTGCTAGCCCCTTTGGTGTGGGAGCAGTGGCTGGACGTTTTGAATTTCGGAGCTGGGCTGTGGCTGTGCCGAGAAGGAACGTCCCCACTGTGCTGTGGCTGGGAAGCTCAGAGCGCCAGTGCTTGTGGGGCTGTGGAAGGGCTGCCTAGGGCAGGTGCTGGCCAGCAAGAGCTTTCAGTGCTAGCCCCTTTGGTGTGGGAGCAGTGGCTGGACGTTTTGAATTTCGGAGCTGGGCTGTGGCTGTTCCGAGAAGGAACGTCCCCACTGTGCTGTGGCTAGGAAGCTCAGAGCGCCAGTGCTTGTGGGGCTGTGGAAGGGCTGCCTAGGGCAGGTGCTGGCCAGCAAGAGCTTTCAGTGCTAGCCCCTTTGGTGTGGGAGCAGTGGCTGGACGTTTTGAATTTCGGAGCTGGGCTGTGGCTGTGCTGAGAAGGAACGTCCCCACTGTGCTGTGGCTAGGAAGCTCAGAGCGCCAGTGCTTGTGGGGCTGTGGAAGGGCTGCCTAGGGAAGGTGATGGCCAGCAAGAGCTTTCAGTGCTAGCCCCTTTGGTGTGGGAGCAGTGGCTGGACGTTTTGAATTTTGGAGCTGGGCTGTGGCTGTGCTGAGAAGGAACGTCCCCACTGTGCTGTGGCTAGGAAGCTCAGAGCGCCAGTGCTTGTGGGGCTGTGGAAGGGCTGCCTAGGGCAGGTGCTGGCCAGCAAGAGCTTTCAGTGCTAGCCCCTTTGGTGTGGGAGCAGTGGCTGGACGTTTCCGATTTGGGAGCTGGGCTGTGGCTGTGCCGAGAAGGAACGTCCCCACTGTGCTGTGGCTAGGAAGCTCAGAGCGCCAGTGCTTGTGGGGCTGTGGAAGGGCAGCCTAGGGAAGGTGATGGCCAGCAGGAGCTTTCAGTGCTAGCCCCTTTGGTGTGGGAGCAGTGGCTGGACGTTTCGAATTTCGGAGCTGGGCTGTGGCTGTGCCGAGAAGGAACGTCCCCACTGTGCTGTGGCTAGGAAGCTCAGAGCGCCAGTGCTTGTGGGGCTGTGGAAGGGCTGCCTAGGGCAGGTGCTGGCCAGCAAGAGCTTTCAGTGCTAGCCCCTTTGGTGTGGGAGCAGTGGCTGGACGTTTTGAATTTCGGAGCTGGGCTGTGGCTGTGCCGAGAAGGAACGTCCCCACTGTGCTGTGGCTAGGAAGCTCAGAGCGCCAGTGCTTGTGGGGCTGTGGAAGGGCTGCCTAGGGCAGGTGCTGGCCAGCAAGAGCTTTCAGTGCTAGCCCCTTTGGTGTGGGAGCAGTGGCTGGACGTTTTGAATTTCGGAGCTGGGCTGTGGCTGTGCTGAGAAGGAACGTCCCCACTGTGCTGTGGCTAGGAAGCTCAGAGCGCCAGTGCTTGTGGGGCTGTGGAAGGGCTGCCTAGGGCAGGTGATGGCCAGCAAGAGCTTTCAGTGCTAGCCCCTTTGGTGTGGGAGCAGTGGCTGGACGTTTTGAATTTCGGAGCTGGGCTGTGGCTGTGCCGAGAAGGAACGTCCCCACTGTGCTGTGGCTAGGAAGCTCAGAGCGCCAGTGCTTGTGGGGCTGTGGAAGGGCTGCCTAGGGCAGGTGATGGCCAGCAAGAGCTTTCAGTGCTAGCCCCTTTGGTGTGGGAGCAGTGGCTGGACGTTTTGAATTTCGGAGCTGGGCTGTGGCTGTGCTGAGAAGGAACGTCCCCACTGTGCTGTGGCTAGGAAGCTCAGAGCGCCAGTGCTTGTGGGGCTGTGGAAGGGCTGCCTAGGGCAGGTGATGGCCAGCAAGAGCTTTCAGTGCTAGCCCCTTTGGTGTGGGAGCAGTGGCTGGAGGTTTCCGATTTGGGATCTGGGCTGTGGCTCTGCTGAGAAGGAACGTCCCCACTGTGCTGTTTCTAGGAAGCTCAGAGCGCCAGTGCTTGTGGGGCTGTGGAAGGGCTGCCTAGGGCAGGTGATGGCCAGCAAGAGCTTTCAGTGCTAGCCCCTTTGGTGTGGGAGCAGTGGCTGGACGTTTTGAATTTCGGATCTGGGCTGTGGCTGTGCCGAGAAGGAACGTCCCCACTGTGCTGTGGCTAGGAAGCTCAGAGCGCCAGTGCTTGTGGGGCTGTGGAAGGGCAGCCTAGGGCAGGTGATGGCCAGCAAGAGCTTTCAGTGCTAGCCCCTTTGGTGTGGGAGCAGTGGCTGGACGTTTTGAATTTCGGAGCTGGGCTGTGGCTGTGCTGAGAAGGAACGTCCCCTCTGTGCTGTGGCTAGGAAGCTCAGAGCGCCAGTGCTTGTGGGGCTGTGGAAGGGCTGCCTAGGGCAGGTGATGGCCAGCAAGAGCTTTCAGTGCTAGCCCCTTTGGTGTGGGAGCAGTGGCTGGACGTTTTGAATTTCGGAGCTGGGCTCTGGCTGTGCTGAGAAGGAACGTCCCCACTGTGCTGTGGCTAGGAAGCTCAGAGCGCCAGTGCTTGTGGGGCTGTGGAAGGGCTGCCTAGGGAAGGTGCTGGCCAGCAAGAGCTTTCAGTGCTAGCCCCTTTGGTGTGGGAGCAGTGGCTGGACTTTTCGAATTTCGGAGCTGGGCTGTGGCTGTGCTGAGAAGGAACGTCCCCACTGTGCTGTGGCTAGGAAGCTCAGAGCGCCAGTGCTTGTGGGGCTGTGGAAGGGCTGCCTAGGGCAGGTGATGGCCAGCAAGAGCTTTCAGTGCTAGCCCCTTTGGTGTGGGAGCAGTGGCTGGACATTTTGAATTTCGGAGCTGGGCTCTGGCTGTGCTGAGAAGGAACGTCCCCACTGTGCTGTGGCTAGGAAGCTCAGAGCGCCAGTGCTTGTGGGGCTGTGGAAGGGCTGCCTAGGGCAGGTGATGGCCAGCAGGAGCTTTCAGTGCTAGCCCCTTTGGTGTGGGAGCAGTGGCTGGACGTTTCCGATTTGGGAGTTGGGCTGTGGCTGTGCTGAGAAGGAACGTCCCCACTGTGCTGTGGCTAGGAAGCTCAGAGCGCCAGTGCTTGTGGGGCTGTGGAAGGGCTGCCTAGGGCAGGTGATGGCCAGCAAGAGCTTTCAGTGCTAGCCCCTTTGGTGTGGGAGCAGTGGCTGGACGTTTCCGATCTGGGAGCTGGGCTGTGGCTGTGCCGAGAAGGAACGTCCCCACTGTGCTGTGGCTAGGAAGCTCAGAGCGCCAGTGCTTGTGGGGCTGTGGAAGGGCTGCCTAGGGCAGGTGATGGCCAGCAAGAGCTTTCAGTGCTAGCCCCTTTGGTGTGGGAGCAGTGGCTGGAGGTTTCCGATTTGGGATCTGGGCTGTGGCTCTGCTGAGAAGGAACGTCCCCACTGTGCTGTGGCTAGGAAGCTCAGAGCGCCAGTGCTTGTGGGGCTGTGGAAGGGCTGCCAAGGGAAGGTGATGGCCAGCAAGAGCTTTCAGTGCTAGCCCCTTTGGTGTGGGAGCAGTGGCTGGACGTTTTGAATTTCGGAGCTGGGCTCTGGCTGTGCCGAGAAGGAACGTCCCCACTGTGCTGTTTCTAGGAACCTCAGAGCGCCAGTGCTTGTGGGGCTGTGGAAGGGCTGCCTAGGGCAGGTGATGGCCAGCAAGAGCTTTCAGTGCTAGCCCCTTTGGTGTGGGAGCAGTGGCTGGACGTTTTGAATTTCGGAGCTGGGCTGTGGCTGTGCTGAGAAGGAACGTCCCCACTGTGCTGTGGCTAGGAAGCTCAGAGCGCCAGTGCTTGTGGGGCTGTGGAACGGCTGCCTAGGGCAGGTGATGGCCAGCAAGAGCTTTCAGTGCTAGCCCCTTAGGTGTGGGAGCAGTGGCTGGACGTTTTGAATTTCGGAGCTGGGCTCTGGCTGTGCTGAGAAGGAACGTCCCCACTGTGCTGTGGCTAGGAAGCTCAGAGCGCCAGTGCTTGTGGGGCTGTGGAAGGGCTGCCTAGGGCAGGTGATGGCCAGCAAGAGCTTTCAGTGCTAGCCCCTTTGGTGTGGGAGCAGTGGCTGGACGTTTTGAATTTCGGAGCTGGGCTCTGGCTGTGCTGAGAAGGAACGTCCCCACTGTGCTGTGGCTAGGAAGCTCAGAGCGCCAGTGCTTGTGGGGCTGTGGAAGGGCTGCCTAGGGAAGGTGCTGGCCAGCAAGAGCTTTCAGTGCTAGCCCCTTTGGTGTGGGAGCAGTGGCTGGACGTTTCGAATTTCGGAGCTGGGCTGTGGCTGTGCTGAGAAGGAACGTCCCCACTGTGCTGTGGCTAGGAAGCTCAGAGCGCCAGTGCTTGTGGGGCTGTGGAAGGGCTGCCTAGGGCAGGTGATGGCCAGCAAGAGCTTTCAGTGCTAGCCCCTTTGGTGTGGGAGCAGTGGCTGGACGTTTTGAATTTCGGAGCTGGGCTCTGGCTGTGCTGAGAAGGAACGTCCCCACTGTGCTGTGGCTAGGAAGCTCAGAGCGCCAGTGCTTGTGGGGCTGTGGAAGGGCTGCCTAGGGCAGGTGATGGCCAGCAAGAGCTTTCAGTGCTAGCCCCTTTGGTGTGGGAGCAGTGGCTGGACGTTTCCGATTTGGGAGCTGGGCTCTGGCTGTGCCGAGAAGGAACGTCCCCACTGTGCTGTGGCTAGGAAGCTCAGAGCGCCAGTGCTTGTGGGGCTGTGGAAGGGCAGCCTAGGGAAGGTGATGGCCAGCAAGAGCTTTCAGTGCTAGCCCCTTTGGTGTGGGAGCAGTGGCTGGACGTTTCCGATTTGGGAGCTGGGCTGTGGCTGTGCCGAGAAGGAACGTCCCCACTGTGCTGTGGCTAGGAAGCTCAGAGCGCCAGTGCTTGTGGGGCTGTGGAAGGGCTGCCTAGGGCAGGTGATGGCCAGCAAGAGCTTTCAGTGCTAGCCCCTTTGGTGTGGGAGCAGTGGCTGGACGTTTTGAATTTCGGAGCTGGGCTGTGGCTGTGCCGAGAAGGAACGTCCCCACTGTGCTGTGGCTAGGAAGCTCAGAGCGCCAGTGCTTGTGGGGCTGTGGAAGGGCTGCCTAGGGCAGGTGATGGCCAGCAAGAGCTTTCAGTGCTAGCCCCTTTGGTGTGGGAGCAGTGGCTGGACGTTTTGAATTTCGGAGCTGGGCTGTGGCTGTGCTGAGAAGGAACGTCTGTGCTGTGCTGTGGCTAGGAAGCTCAGAGCGCCAGTGCTTGTGGGGCTGTGGAAGGGCTGCCTAGGGCAGGTGCTGGCCAGCAAGAGCTTTCAGTGCTAGCCCCTTTGGTGTGGGAGCAGTGGCTGGACGTTTTGAATTTCGGAGCTGGGCTGTGGCTGTGCCGAGAAGGAACGTCCCCACTGTGCTGTGGCTAGGAAGCTCAGAGCGCCAGTGCTTGTGGGGCTGTGGAAGGGCTGCCTAGGGCAGGTGCTGGCCAGCAAGAGCTTTCAGTGCTAGCCCCTTTGGTGTGGGAGCAGTGGCTGGACGTTTTGAATTTCGGAGCTGGGCTGTGGCTGTGCCGAGAAGGAACGTCCCCACTGTGCTGTGGCTAGGAAGCTCAGAGCGCCAGTGCTTGTGGGGCTGTGGAACGGCTGCCTAGGGAAGGTGCTGGCCAGCAAGAGCTTTCAGTGCTAGCCCCTTTGGTGTGGGAGCAGTGGCTGGACGTTTCGAATTTCGGAGCTGGGCTGTGGCTGTGCTGAGAAGGAACGTCCCCACTGTGCTGTGGCTAGGAAGCTCAGAGCGCCAGTGCTTGTGGGGCTGTGGAAGGGCTGCCTAGGGCAGGTGATGGCCAGCAAGAGCTTTCAGTGCTAGCCCCTTTGGTGTGGGAGCAGTGGCTGGACGTTTTGAATTTCGGCGGTGGGCTGTGGCTGTGCTGAGAAGGAACGTCCCCACTGTGCTGTGGCTAGGAAGCTCAGAGCGCCAGTGCTTGTGGGGCTGTGGAAGGGCTGCCTAGGGCAGGTGATGGCCAGCAAGAGCTTTCAGTGCTAGCCCCTTTGGTGTGGGATCAGTGGCTGGACGTTTTGAATTTCGGAGCTGGGCTGTGGCTGTGCCGAGAAGGAACGTCCCCACTGTGCTGTGGCTAGGAAGCTCAGAGCGCCAGTGCTTGTGGGGCTGTGGAAGGGCTGCCTAGGGCAGGTGATGGCCAGCAAGAGCTTTCAGTGCTAGCCCCTTTGGTGTGGGAGCAGTGGCTGGACGTTTTGAATTTCGGAGCTGGGCTGTGGCTGTGCCGAGAAGGAACGTCCCCACTGTGCTGTGGCTAGGAAGCTCAGAGCGCCAGTGCTTGTGGGGCTGTGGAAGGGCTGCCTAGGGCAGGTGATGGCCAGCAAGAGCTTTCAGTGCTAGCCCCTTTGGTGTGGGAGCAGTGGCTGGACGTTTCCGATTTGGGAGCTGGGCTGTGGCTGTGCTGAGAAGGAACGTCCCCACTGTGCTGTGGCTAGGAATCTCAGAGCGCCAGTGCTTGTGGGGCTGTGGAAGGGCAGCCTAGGGAAGGTGCTGGCCAGCAGGAGCTTTCAGTGCTAGCCCCTTTGGTGTGGGAGCAGTGGCTGGACGTTTCGAATTTCGGAGCTGGGCTGTGGCTGTGCCGAGAAGGAACGTCCCCACTGTGCTGTGGCTAGGAAGCTCAGAGCGCCAGTGCTTGTGGGGCTGTGGAAGGGCTGCCTAGGGCAGGTGCTGGCCAGCAAGAGCTTTCAGTGCTAGCCCCTTTGGTGTGGGAGCAGTGGCTGGACGTTTTGAATTTCGGAGCTGGGCTGTGGCTGTGCTGAGAAGGAACGTCCCCACTGTGCTGTGGCTAGGAAGCTCAGAGCGCCAGTGCTTGTGGGGCTGTGGAAGGGCTGCCTAGGGCAGGTGATGGCCAGCAAGAGTTTTCAGTGCTAGCCCCTTTGGTGTGGGAGCAGTGGCTGGACGTTTTGAATTTCGGAGCTGGGCTGTGGCTGTGCCGAGAAGGAACGTCCCCACTGTGCTGTGGCTAGGAAGCTCAGAGCGCCAGTGCTTGTGGGGCTGTGGAAGGGCTGCCTAGGGCAGGTGATGGCCAGCAAGAGCTTTCAGTGCTAGCCCCTTTGGTGTGGGAGCAGTGGCTGGACGTTTTGAATTTCGGAGCTGGGCTGTGGCTGTGCCGAGAAGGAACGTCCCCACTGTGCTGTGGCTAGGAAGCTCAGAGCGCCAGTGCTTGTGGGGCTGTGGAAGGGCTGCCTAGGGCAGGTGATGGCCAGCAAGAGCTTTCAGTGCTAGCCCCTTTGGTGTGGGAGCAGTGGCTGGACGTTTTGAATTTCGGAGCTGGGCTGTGGCTGTGCCGAGAAGGAACGTCCCCACTGTGCTGTGGCTAGGAAGCTCAGAGCGCCAGTGCTTGTGGGGCTGTGGAAGGGCTGCCTAGGGCAGGTGATGGCCAGCAAGAGTTTTCAGTGCTAGCCCCTTTGGTGTGGGAGCAGTGGCTGGACATTTTGAATTTCGGAGCTGGGCTGTGGCTGTGCTGAGAAGGAACGTCCCCACTGTGCTGTGGCTAGGAAGCTCAGAGCGCCAGTGCTTGTGGGGCTGTGGAAGGGCTGCCTAGGGCAGGTGATGGCCAGCAAGAGCTTTCAGTGCTAGCCCCTTTGGTGTGGGAGCAGTGGCTGGACGTTTCCAATTTGGGAGCTGGGCTCTGCCTGTGCCGAGAAGGAACGTCCCCACTGTGCTGTGGCTAGGAAGCTCAGAGCGCCAGTGCTTGTGGGGCTGTGGAAGGGCTGCCTAGGGAAGGTGCTGGCCAGCAAGAGCTTTCAGTGCTAGCCCCTTTGGTGTGGGAGCAGTGGCTGGACGTTTCGAATTTCGGAGCTGGGCTGTGGCTGTGCTGAGAAGGAACGTCCCCACTGTGCTGTGGCTAGGAAGCTCAGAGCGCCAGTGCTTGTGGGGCTGTGGAAGGGCTGCCTAGGGCAGGTGATGGCCAGCAAGAGCTTTCAGTGCTAGCCCCTTTGGTGTGGGAGCAGTGGCTGGACGTTTTGAATTTCGGAGGTGGGCTGTGGCTGTGCTGAGAAGGAACGTCCCCACTGTGCTGTGGCTAGGAAGCTCAGAGCGCCAGTGCTTGTGGGGCTGTGGAAGGGCTGCCTAGGGCAGGTGATGGCCAGCAAGAGCTTTCAGTGCTAGCCCCTTTGGTGTGGGAGCAGTGGCTGGACGTTTTGAATTTCGGAGCTGGGCTGTGGCTGTGCCGAGAAGGAACGTCCCCACTGTGCTGTGGCTAGGAAGCTCAGAGCGCCAGTGCTTGTGGGGCTGTGGAAGGGCTGCCTAGGGCAGGTGATGGCCAGCAAGAGCTTTCAGTGCTAGCCCCTTTGGTGTGGGAGCAGTGGCTGGTAGTTTTGAATTTCGGAGCCTGGCTGTGGCTGTGCTGAGAAGGAACGTCCCCACTGTGCTGTGGCTAGGAAGCTCAGAGCGCCAGTGCTTGTGGGGCTGTGGAAGGGCTGCCTAGGGCAGGTGATGGCCAGCAAGAGTTTTCAGTGCTAGCCCCTTTGGTGTGGGAGCAGTGGCTGGACATTTTGAATTTCGGAGCTGGGCTGTGGCTGTGCTGAGAAGGAACGTCCCCACTGTGCTGTGGCTAGGAAGCTCAGAGCGCCAGTGCTTGTGGGGCTGTGGAAGGGCTGCCTAGGGCAGGTGATGGCCAGCAAGAGCTTTCAGTGCTAGCCCCTTTGGTGTGGGAGCAGTGGCTGGACGTTTCCGATTTGGGAGCTGGGCTCTGCCTGTGCCGAGAAGGAACGTCCCCACTGTGCTGTGGCTAGGAAGCTCAGAGCGCCAGTGCTTGTGGGGCTGTGGAAGGGCTGCCTAGGGAAGGTGCTGGCCAGCAAGAGCTTTCAGTGCTAGCCCCTTTGGTGTGGGAGCAGTGGCTGGACGTTTTGAATTTCGGAGGTGGGCTGTGGCTGTGCTGAGAAGGAACGTCCCCACTGTGCTGTGGCTAGGAAGCTCAGAGCGCCAGTGCTTGTGGGGCTGTGGAAGGGCTGCCTAGGGCAGGTGATGGCCAGCAAGAGCTTTCAGTGCTAGCCCCTTTGGTGTGGGAGCAGTGGCTGGACGTTTTGAATTTCGGAGGTGGGCTGTGGCTGTGCTGAGAAGGAACGTCCCCACTGTGCTGTGGCTAGGAAGCTCAGAGCGCCAGTGCTTGTGGGGCTGTGGAAGGGCTGCCTAGGGCAGGTGATGGCCAGCAAGAGCTTTCAGTGCTAGCCCCTTTGGTGTGGGAGCAGTGGCTGGACGTTTTGAATTTCGGAGCTGGGCTGTGGCTGTGCCGAGAAGGAACGTCCCCACTGTGCTGTGGCTAGGAAGCTCAGAGCGCCAGTGCTTGTGGGGCTGTGGAAGGGCTGCCTAGGGCAGGTGATGGCCAGCAAGAGCTTTCAGTGCTAGCCCCTTTGGTGTGGGAGCAGTGGCTGGACGTTTTGAATTTCGGAGGTGGGCTGTGGCTGTGCTGAGAAGGAACGTCCCCACTGTGCTGTGGCTAGGAAGCTCAGAGCGCCAGTGCTTGTGGGGCTGTGGAAGGGCTGCCTAGGGCAGGTGATGGCCAGCAAGAGCTTTCAGTGCTAGCCCCTTTGGTGTGGGAGCAGTGGCTGGACGTTTTGAATTTCGGAGCTGGGCTGTGGCTGTGCCGAGAAGGAACGTCCCCACTGTGCTGTGGCTAGGAAGCTCAGAGCGCCAGTGCTTGTGGGGCTGTGGAAGGGCTGCCTAGGGAAGGTGATGGCCAGCAAGAGCTTTCAGTGCTAGCCCCTTTGGTGTGGGAGCAGTGGCTGGACGTTTCCGATTTGGGAGCTGGGCTCTGCCTGTGCCGAGAAGGAACGTCCCCACTGTGCTGTGGCTAGGAAGCTCAGAGCGCCAGTGCTTGTGGGGCTGTGGAAGGGCTGCCTAGGGAAGGTGCTGGCCAGCAAGAGCTTTCAGTGCTAGCCCCTTTGGTGTGGGAGCAGTGGCTGGACGTTTCGAATTTCGGAGCTGGGCTGTGGCTGTGCTGAGAAGGAACGTCCCCACTGTGCTGTGGCTAGGAAGCTCAGAGCGCCAGTGCTTGTGGGGCTGTGGAAGGGCTGCCTAGGGCAGGTGATGGCCAGCAAGAGCTTTCAGTGCTAGCCCCTTTGGTGTGGGAGCAGTGGCTGGACGTTTTGAATTTCGGAGGTGGGCTGTGGCTGTGCTGAGAAGGAACGTCCCCACTGTGCTGTGGCTAGGAAGCTCAGAGCGCCAGTGCTTGTGGGGCTGTGGAAGGGCTGCCTAGGGCAGGTGATGGCCAGCAAGAGCTTTCAGTGCTAGCCCCTTTGGTGTGGGAGCAGTGGCTGGACGTTTTGAATTTCGGAGCTGGGCTGTGGCTGTGCCGAGAAGGAACGTCCCCACTGTGCTGTGGCTAGGAAGCTCAGAGCGCCAGTGCTTGTGGGGCTGTGGAAGGGCTGCCTAGGGCAGGTGATGGCCAGCAAGAGCTTTCAGTGCTAGCCCCTTTGGTGTGGGAGCAGTGGCTGGACGTTTTGAATTTCGGAGCCTGGCTGTGGCTGTGCTGAGAAGGAACGTCCCCACTGTGCTGTGGCTAGGAAGCTCAGAGCGCCAGTGCTTGTGGGGCTGTGGAAGGGCTGCCTAGGGCAGGTGATGGCCAGCAAGAGTTTTCAGTGCTAGCCCCTTTGGTGTGGGAGCAGTGGCTGGACATTTTGAATTTCGGAGCTGGGCTGTGGCTGTGCTGAGAAGGAACGTCCCCACTGTGCTGTGGCTAGGAAGCTCAGAGCGCCAGTGCTTGTGGGGCTGTGGAAGGGCTGCCTAGGGCAGGTGATGGCCAGCAAGAGCTTTCAGTGCTAGCCCCTTTGGTGTGGGAGCAGTGGCTGGACGTTTCCGATTTGGGAGCTGGGCTGTGGCTGTGCCGAGAAGGAACGTCCCCACTGTGCTGTGGCTAGGAAGCTCAGAGCGCCAGTGCTTGTGGGGCTGTGGAAGGGCTGCCTAGGGCAGGTGCTGGCCAGCAAGAGCTTTCAGTGCTAGCCCCTTTGGTGTGGGAGCAGTGGCTGGACGTTTCGAATTTCGGAGCTGGGCTGTGGCTGTGCTGAGAAGGAACGTCCCCACTGTGCTGTGGCTAGGAAGCTCAGAGCGCCAGTGCTTGTGGGGCTGTGGAAGGGCTGCCTAGGGCAGGTGATGGCCAGCAAGAGCTTTCAGTGCTAGCCCCTTTGGTGTGGGAGCAGTGGCTGGACGTTTTGAATTTCGGAGGTGGGCTGTGGCTGTGCTGAGAAGGAACGTCCCCACTGTGCTGTGGCTAGGAAGCTCAGAGCGCCAGTGCTTGTGGGGCTGTGGAAGGGCTGCCTAGGGCAGGTGATGGCCAGCAAGAGCTTTCAGTGCTAGCCCCTTTGGTGTGGGAGCAGTGGCTGGACGTTTTGAATTTCGGAGCTGGGCTGTGGCTGTGCCGAGAAGGAACGTCCCCACTGTGCTGTGGCTAGGAAGCTCAGAGCGCCAGTGCTTGTGGGGCTGTGGAAGGGCTGCCTAGGGCAGGTGATGGCCAGCAAGAGCTTTCAGTGCTAGCCCCTTTGGTGTGGGAGCAGTGGCTGGACGTTTTGAATTTCGGAGGTGGGCTGTGGCTGTGCTGAGAAGGAACGTCCCCACTGTGCTGTGGCTAGGAAGCTCAGAGCGCCAGTGCTTGTGGGGCTGTGGAAGGGCTGCCTAGGGCAGGTGATGGCCAGCAAGAGCTTTCAGTGCTAGCCCCTTTGGTGTGGGAGCAGTGGCTGGACGTTTTGAATTTCGGAGCTGGGCTGTGGCTGTGCCGAGAAGGAACGTCCCCACTGTGCTGTGGCTAGGAAGCTCAGAGCGCCAGTGCTTGTGGGGCTGTGGAAGGGCTGCCTAGGGAAGGTGATGGCCAGCAAGAGCTTTCAGTGCTAGCCCCTTTGGTGTGGGAGCAGTGGCTGGACGTTTTGAATTTCGGAGCTGGGCTGTGGCTGTGCCGAGAAGGAACGTCCCCACTGTGCTGTGGCTAGGAACCTCAGAGCGCCAGTGCTTGTGGGGCTGTGGAAGGGCTGCCTAGGGCAGGTGATGGCCAGCAAGAGCTTTCAGTGCTAGCCCCTTTGGTGTGGGAGCAGTGGCTGGACGTTTTGAATTTCGGAGCTGGGCTGTGGCTGTGCCGAGAAGGAACGTCCCCACTGTGCTGTGGCTAGGAAGCTCAGAGCGCCAGTGCTTGTGGGGCTGTGGAAGGGCTGCCTAGGGCAGGTGATGGCCAGCAAGAGTTTTCAGTGCTAGCCCCTTTGGTGTGGGAGCAGTGGCTGGACGTTTCGAATTTCGGAGCTGGGCTGTGGCTGTGCTGAGAAGGAACGTCCCCACTGTGCTGTGGCTAGGAAGCTCAGAGCGCCAGTGCTTGTGGGGCTGTGGAAGGGCTGCCTAGGGCAGGTGATGGCCAGCAAGAGCTTTCAGTGCTAGCCCCTTTGGTGTGGGAGCAGTGGCTGGACGTTTTGAATTTCGGAGCTGGGCTGTGGCTGTGCCGAGAAGGAACGTCCCCACTGTGCTGTGGCTAGGAAGCTCAGAGCGCCAGTGCTTGTGGGGCTGTGGAAGGGCTGCCTAGGGCAGGTGATGGCCAGCAAGAGCTTTCAGTGCTAGCCCCTTTGGTGTGGGAGCAGTGGCTGGACGTTTTGAATTTCGGAGCTGGGCTGTGGCTGTGCCGAGAAGGAACGTCCCCACTGTGCTGTGGCTAGGAAGCTCAGAGCGCCAGTGCTTGTGGGGCTGTGGAAGGGCTGCCTAGGGCAGGTGATGGCCAGCAAGAGCTTTCAGTGCTAGCCCCTTTGGTGTGGGAGCAGTGGCTGGACGTTTTGAATTTCGGAGCTGGGCTGTGGCTGTGCTGAGAAGGAACGTCCCCACTGTGCTGTGGCTAGGAAGCTCAGAGCGCCAGTGCTTGTGGGGCTGTGGAAGGGCTGCCTAGGGCAGGTGATGGCCAGCAAGAGCTTTCAGTGCTAGCCCCTTTGGTGTGGGAGCAGTGGCTGGACGTTTCCGATTTGGGAGCTGGGCTGTGGCTGTGCCGAGAAGGAACGTCCCCACTGTGCTGTGGCTAGGAAGCTCAGAGCGCCAGTGCTTGTGGGGCTGTGGAAGGGCTGCCTAGGGAAGGTGCTGGCCAGCAAGAGCTTTCAGTGCTAGCCCCTTTGGTGTGGGAGCAGTGGCTGGACGTTTTGAATTTCGGAGCTGGGCTGTGGCTGTGCTGAGAAGGAACGTCCCCACTGTGCTGTGGCTAGGAAGCTCAGAGCACCAGTGCTTGTGGGGCTGTGGAAGGGCTGCCTAGGGCAGGTGATGGCCAGCAAGAGCTTTCAGTGCTAGCCCCTTTGGTGTGGGAGCAGTGGCTGGACGTTTTGAATTTCGGAGGTGGGCTGTGGCTGTGCTGAGAAGGAACGTCCCCACTGTGCTGTGGCTAGGAAGCTCAGAGCGCCAGTGCTTGTGGGGCTGTGGAAGGGCTGCCTAGGGCAGGTGATGGCCAGCAAGAGCTTTCAGTGCTAGCCCCTTTGGTGTGGGAGCAGTGGCTGGACGTTTTGAATTTCGGAGCTGGGCTGTGGCTGTGCCGAGAAGGAACGTCCCCACTGTGCTGTGGCTAGGAAGCTCAGAGCGCCAGTGCTTGTGGGGCTGTGGAAGGGCTGCCTAGGGCAGGTGATGGCCAGCAAGAGCTTTCAGTGCTAGCCCCTTTGGTGTGGGAGCAGTGGCTGGACGTTTTGAATTTCGGAGCTGGGCTGTGGCTGTGCCGAGAAGGAACGTCCCCACTGTGCTGTGGCTAGGAAGCTCAGAGCGCCAGTGCTTGTGGGGCTGTGGAAGGGCTGCCTAGGGCAGGTGATGGCCAGCAAGAGCTTTCAGTGCTAGCCCCTTTGGTGTGGGAGCAGTGGCTGGACGTTTCCGATTTGGGAGCTGGGCTGTGGCTGTGCCGAGAAGGAACGTCCCCACTGTGCTGTGGCTAGGAATCTCAGAGCGCCAGTGCTTGTGGGGCTGTGGAAGGGCAGCCTAGGGAAGGTGATGGCCAGCAGGAGCTTTCAGTGCTAGCCCCTTTGGTGTGGGAGCAGTGGCTGGACGTTTCGAATTTCGGAGCTGGGCTGTGGCTGTGCCGAGAAGGAACGTCCCCACTGTGCTGTGGCTAGGAAGCTCAGAGCGCCAGTGCTTGTGGGGCTGTGGAAGGGCTGCCTAGGGCAGGTGATGGCCAGCAAGAGCTTTCAGTGCTAGCCCCTTTGGTGTGGGAGCAGTGGCTGGACGTTTTGAATTTCGGAGCTGGGCTGTGGCTGTGCTGAGAAGGAACGTCCCCACTGTGCTGTGGCTAGGAAGCTCAGAGCGCCAGTGCTTGTGGGGCTGTGGAAGGGCTGCCTAGGGAAGGTGATGGCCAGCAAGAGCTTTCAGTGCTAGCCCCTTTGGTGTGGGAGCAGTGGCTGGACGTTTTGAATTTCGGAGCTGGGCTGTGGCTGTGCCGAGAAGGAACGTCCCCACTGTGCTGTGGCTAGGAAGCTCAGAGCGCCAGTGCTTGTGGGGCTGTGGAAGGGCTGCCTAGGGAAGGTGATGGCCAGCAAGAGCTTTCAGTGCTAGCCCCTTTGGTGTGGGAGCAGTGGCTGGACGTTTTGAATTTCGGAGCTGGGCTGTGGCTGTGCCGAGAAGGAACGTCCCCACTGTGCTGTGGCTAGGAAGCTCAGAGCGCCAGTGCTTGTGGGGCTGTGGAAGGGCTGCCTAGGGCAGGTGATGGCCAGCAAGAGCTTTCAGTGCTAGCCCCTTTGGTGTGGGAGCAGTGGCTGGACGTTTTGAATTTCGGATCTGGGCTGTGGCTGTGCTGAGAAGGAACGTCCCCACTGTGCTGTGGCTAGGAAGCTCAGAGCGCCAGTGCTTGTGGGGCTGTGGAAGGGCTGCCTAGGGAAGGTGATGGCCAGCAAGAGCTTTCAGTGCTAGCCCCTTTGGTGTGGGAGCAGTGGCTGGACGTTTCGAATTTCGGAGCTGGGCTGTGGCTGTGCTGAGAAGGAACGTCCCCACTGTGCTGTGGCTAGGAAGCTCAGAGCGCCAGTGCTTGTGGGGCTGTGGAAGGGCTGCCTAGGGCAGGTGATGGCCAGCAAGAGCTTTCAGTGCTAGCCCCTTTGGTGTGGGAGCAGTGGCTGGACGTTTCCGATTTGGGAGCTGGGCTCTGCCTGTGCCGAGAAGGAACGTCCCCACTGTGCTGTGGCTAGGAATCTCAGAGCGCCAGTGCTTGTGGGGCTGTGGAAGGGCAGCCTAGGGAAGGTGATGGCCAGCAGGAGCTTTCAGTGCTAGCCCCTTTGGTGTGGGAGCAGTGGCTGGACGTTTCGAATTTCGGAGCTGGGCTGTGGCTGTGCCGAGAAGGAACGTCCCCACTGTGCTGTGGCTAGGAAGCTCAGAGCGCCAGTGCTTGTGGGGCTGTGGAAGGGCTGCCAAGGGAAGGTGATGGCCAGCAAGAGCTTTCAGTGCTAGCCCCTTTGGTGTGGGAGCAGTGGCTGGACGTTTTGAATTTCGGAGCTGGGCTGTGGCTGTGCCGAGAAGGAACGTCCCCACTGTGCTGTGGCTAGGAAGCTCAGAGCGCCAGTGCTTGTGGGGCTGTGGAAGGGCTGCCTAGGGAAGGTGCTGGCCAGCAAGAGCTTTCAGTGCTAGCCCCTTTGGTGTGGGAGCAGTGGCTGGACGTTTTGAATTTCGGAGCTGGGCTGTGGCTGTGCTGAGAAGGAACGTCCCCACTGTGCTGTGGCTAGGAAGCTCAGAGCGCCAGTGCTTGTGGGGCTGTGGAAGGGCTGCCTAGGGAAGGTGATGGCCAGCAAGAGCTTTCAGTGCTAGCCCCTTTGGTGTGGGAGCAGTGGCTGGACGTTTTGAATTTCGGAGCTGGGCTGTGGCTGTGCCGAGAAGGAACGTCCCCACTGTGCTGTGGCTAGGAAGCTCAGAGCGCCAGTGCTTGTGGGGCTGTGGAAGGGCTGCCTAGGGCAGGTGATGGCCAGCAAGAGCTTTCAGTGCTAGCCCCTTTGGTGTGGGAGCAGTGGCTGGACGTTTTGAATTTCGGAGCTGGGCTGTGGCTGTGCCGAGAAGGAACGTCCCCACTGTGCTGTGGCTAGGAAGCTCAGAGCGCCAGTGCTTGTGGGGCTGTGGAAGGGCTGCCTAGGGCAGGTGATGGCCAGCAAGAGCTTTCAGTGCTAGCCCCTTTGGTGTGGGAGCAGTGGCTGGACGTTTTGAATTTCGGAGCTGGGCTGTGGCTGTGCCGAGAAGGAACGTCCCCACTGTGCTGTGGCTAGGAAGCTCAGAGCGCCAGTGCTTGTGGGGCTGTGGAAGGGCTGCCTAGGGCAGGTGATGGCCAGCAAGAGCTTTCAGTGCTAGCCCCTTTGGTGTGGGAGCAGTGGCTGGACGTTTTGAATTTCGGATCTGGGCTGTGGCTGTGCTGAGAAGGAACGTCCCCACTGTGCTGTGGCTAGGAAGCTCAGAGCGCCAGTGCTTGTGGGGCTGTGGAAGGGCTGCCTAGGGCAGGTGATGGCCAGCAAGAGCTTTCAGTGCTAGCCCCTTTGGTGTGGGAGCAGTGGCTGGACGTTTTGAATTTCGGAGCTGGGCTGTGGCTGTGCTGAGAAGGAACGTCCCCACTGTGCTGTGGCTAGGAAGCTCAGAGCGCCAGTGCTTGTGGGGCTGTGGAAGGGCTGCCTAGGGCAGGTGATGGCCAGCAAGAGCTTTCAGTGCTAGCCCCTTTGGTGTGGGAGCAGTGGCTGGACGTTTTGAATTTCGGAGCTGGGCTGTGGCTGTGCCGAGAAGGAACGTCCCCACTGTGCTGTGGCTAGGAAGCTCAGAGCGCCAGTGCTTGTGGGGCTGTGGAAGGGCTGCCTAGGGCAGGTGATGGCCAGCAAGAGCTTTCACTGCTAGCCCCTTTGGTGTGGGAGCAGTGGCTGGACGTTTTGAATTTGGGAGCTGGGCTGTGGCTGTGCCGAGAAGGAACGTCCCCACTGTGCTGTGGCTAGGAATCTCAGAGCGCCAGTGCTTGTGGGGCTGTGGAAGGGCAGCCTAGGGAAGGTGATGGCCAGCAGGAGCTTTCAGTGCTAGCCCCTTTGGTGTGGGATCAGTGGCTGGACGTTTTGAATTTCGGAGCTGGGCTGTGGCTGTGCCGAGAAGGAACGTCCCCACTGTGCTGTGGCTAGGAAGCTCAGAGCGCCAGTGCTTGTGGGGCTGTGGAAGGGCTGACTAGGGCAGGTGATGGCCAGCAAGAGCTTTCAGTGCTAGCCCCTTTGGTGTGGGAGCAGTGGCTGGACGTTTTGAATTTCGGAGCTGGGCTGTGGCTGTGCCGAGAAGGAACGTCCCCACTGTGCTGTGGCTAGGAAGCTCAGAGCGCCAGTGCTTGTGGGGCTGTGGAAGGGCTGCCTAGGGCAGGTGATGGCCAGCAAGAGCTTTCAGTGCTAGCCCCTTTGGTGTGGGAGCAGTGGCTGGACGTTTTGAATTTCGGAGCTGGGCTGTGGCTGTGCCGAGAAGGAACGTCCCCACTGTGCTGTGGCTAGGAAGCTCAGAGCGCCAGTGCTTGTGGGGCTGTGGAAGGGCTGCCTAGGGCAGGTGATGGCCAGCAAGAGCTTTCAGTGCTAGCCCCTTTGGTGTGGGAGCAGTGGCTGGACGTTTCGAATTTCGGAGCTGGGCTGTGGCTGTGCTGAGAAGGAACATCCCCACTGTGCTGTGGCTAGGAAGCTCAGAGCGCCAGTGCTTGTGGGGCTGTGGAAGGGCTGCCTAGGGCAGGTGATGGCCAGCAAGAGTTTTCAGTGCTAGCCCCTTTGGTGTGGGAGCAGTGGCTGGACGTTTCGAATTTCGGAGCTGGGCTGTGGCTGTGCTGAGAAGGAACGTCCCCACTGTGCTGTGGCTAGGAAGCTCAGAGCGCCAGTGCTTGTGGGGCTGTGGAAGGGCTGCCTAGGGCAGGTGATGGCCAGCAAGAGCTTTCAGTGCTAGCCCCTTTGGTGTGGGAGCAGTGGCTGGACGTTTTGAATTTCGGAGGTGGGCTGTGGCTGTGCTGAGAAGGAACGTCCCCACTGTGCTGTGGCTAGGAATTCAGAGCGCCAGTGCTTGTGGGGCTGTGGAAGGGCTGCCTAGGGCAGGTGATGGCCAGCAAGAGTTTTCAGTGCTAGCCCCTTTGGTGTGGGAGCAGTGGCTGGACGTTTCGAATTTCGGATCTGGGCTGTGACTGTGCCGAGAAGGAACGTCCCCACTGTGCTGTGGCTAGGAAGCTCAGAGCGCCAGTGCTTGTGGGGCTGTGGAAGGGCTGCCTAGGGCAGGTGATGGCCAGCAAGAGCTTTCAGTGCTAGCCCCTTTGGTGTGGGAGCAGTGGCTGGACGTTTTGAATTTCGGAGCTGGGCTGTGGCTGTGCCGAGAAGGAACGTCCCCACTGTGCTGTGGCTAGGAAGCTCAGAGCGCCAGTGCTTGTGGGGCTGTGGAAGGGCTGCCTAGGGCAGGTGCTGGCCAGCAAGAGCTTTCAGTGCTAGCCCCTTTGGTGTGGGAGCAGTGGCTGGACGTTTTGAATTTCGGATCTGGGCTGTGGCTGTGCCGAGAAGGAACGTCCCCACTGTGCTGTGGCTAGGAAGCTCAGAGCGCCAGTGCTTGTGGGGCTGTGGAAGGGCTGCCTAGGGCAGGTGATGGCCAGCAAGAGCTTTCAGTGCTATCCCCTTTGGTGTGGGAGCAGTGGCTGGACGTTTTGAATTTCGGAGCTGGGCTGTGGCTGTGCTGAGAAGGAACGTCCCCACTGTGCTGTGGCTGGGAAGCTCAGAGCGCCAGTGCTTGTGGGGCTGTGGAAGGGCTGCCTAGGGCAGGTGCTGGCCAGCAAGAGCTTTCACTGCTAGCCCCTTTGGTGTGGGAGCAGTGGCTGGACGTTTTGAATTTCGGAGCTGGGCTGTGGCTGTGCTGAGAAGGAACGTCCCCACTGTGCTGTGGCTAGGAAGCTCAGAGCGCCAGTGCTTGTGGAGCTGTGGAAGGGCAGCCTAGGGCAGGTGCTGGCCAGCAAGAGCTTTCAGTGCTAGCCCCTTTGGTGTGGGAGCAGTGGCTGGAGGTTTCCGATTTGGGATCTGGGCTGTGGCTCTGCTGAGAAGGAACGTCCCCACTGTGCTGTGGCTAGGAAGCTCAGAGCGCCAGTGCTTGTGGGGCTGTGGAAGGGCTGCCTAGGGCAGGTGCTGGCCAGCAAGAGCTTTCAGTGCTAGCCCCTTTGGTGTGGGAGCAGTGGCTGGACGTTTTGAATTTCGGATCTGGGCTGTGGCTGTGCTGAGAAGGAACGTCCCCACTGTGCTGTGGCTAGGAAGCTCAGAGCGCCAGTGCTTGTGGGGCTGTGGAAGGGCTGCCTAGGGAAGGTGCTGGCCAGCAAGAGCTTTCAGTGCTAGCCCCTTTGGTGTGGGAGCAGTGGCTGGAGGTTTCCGATTTGGGATCTGGGCTCTGGCTGTGCTGAGAAGGAACGTCCCCACTGTGCTGTGGCTAGGAAGCTCAGAGCGCCAGTGCTTGTGGGGCTGTGGAAGGGCTGCCTAGGGCAGGTGCTGGCCAGCAAGAGCTTTCAGTGCTAGCCCCTTTGGTGTGGGAGCAGTGGCTGGACGTTTTGAATTTCGGATCTGGGCTGTGGCTGTGCTGAGAAGGAACGTCCCCACTGTGCTGTGGCTAGGAAGCTCAGAGCGCCAGTGCTTGTGGGGCTGTGGAAGGGCTGCCTAGGGCAGGTGATGGCCAGCAAGAGCTTTCAGTGCTAGCCCCTTTGGTGTGGGAGCAGTGGCTGGACGTTTCCGATTTGGGAGCTGGGCTCTGCCTGTGCCGAGAAGGAACGTCCCCACTGTGCTGTGGCTAGGAATCTCAGAGCGCCAGTGCTTGTGGGGCTGTGGAAGGGCAGCCTAGGGAAGGTGATGGCCAGCAGGAGCTTTCAGTGCTAGCCCCTTTGGTGTGGGAGCAGTGGCTGGACGTTTCGAATTTCGGAGCTGGGCTGTGGCTGTGCCGAGAAGGAACGTCCCCACTGTGCTGTGGCTAGGAAGCTCAGAGCGCCAGTGCTTGTGGGGCTGTGGAAGGGCTGCCAAGGGAAGGTGATGGCCAGCAAGAGCTTTCAGTGCTAGCCCCTTTGGTGTGGGAGCAGTGGCTGGACGTTTTGAATTTCGGAGCTGGGCTGTGGCTGTGCCGAGAAGGAACGTCCCCACTGTGCTGTGGCTAGGAAGCTCAGAGCGCCAGTGCTTGTGGGGCTGTGGAAGGGCTGCCTAGGGAAGGTGCTGGCCAGCAAGAGCTTTCAGTGCTAGCCCCTTTGGTGTGGGAGCAGTGGCTGGACGTTTTGAATTTCGGAGCTGGGCTGTGGCTGTGCTGAGAAGGAACGTCCCCACTGTGCTGTGGCTAGGAAGCTCAGAGCGCCAGTGCTTGTGGGGCTGTGGAAGGGCTGCCTAGGGAAGGTGATGGCCAGCAAGAGCTTTCAGTGCTAGCCCCTTTGGTGTGGGAGCAGTGGCTGGACGTTTTGAATTTCGGAGCTGGGCTGTGGCTGTGCCGAGAAGGAACGTCCCCACTGTGCTGTGGCTAGGAAGCTCAGAGCGCCAGTGCTTGTGGGGCTGTGGAAGGGCTGCCTAGGGCAGGTGATGGCCAGCAAGAGCTTTCAGTGCTAGCCCCTTTGGTGTGGGAGCAGTGGCTGGACGTTTTGAATTTCGGAGCTGGGCTCTGGCTGTGCCGAGAAGGAACGTCCCCACTGTGCTGTGGCTAGGAAGCTCAGAGCGCCAGTGCTTGTGGGGCTGTGGAAGGGCTGCCTAGGGCAGGTGATGGCCAGCAAGAGCTTTCAGTGCTAGCCCCTTTGGTGTGGGAGCAGTGGCTGGACGTTTTGAATTTCGGAGCTGGGCTGTGGCTGTGCCGAGAAGGAACGTCCCCACTGTGCTGTGGCTAGGAAGCTCAGAGCGCCAGTGCTTGTGGGGCTGTGGAAGGGCTGCCTAGGGCAGGTGATGGCCAGCAAGAGCTTTCAGTGCTAGCCCCTTTGGTGTGGGAGCAGTGGCTGGACGTTTTGAATTTCGGATCTGGGCTGTGGCTGTGCTGAGAAGGAACGTCCCCACTGTGCTGTGGCTAGGAAGCTCAGAGCGCCAGTGCTTGTGGGGCTGTGGAAGGGCTGCCTAGGGCAGGTGATGGCCAGCAAGAGCTTTCAGTGCTAGCCCCTTTGGTGTGGGAGCAGTGGCTGGACGTTTTGAATTTCGGAGCTGGGCTGTGGCTGTGCTGAGAAGGAACGTCCCCACTGTGCTGTGGCTAGGAAGCTCAGAGCGCCAGTGCTTGTGGGGCTGTGGAAGGGCTGCCTAGGGCAGGTGATGGCCAGCAAGAGCTTTCAGTGCTAGCCCCTTTGGTGTGGGAGCAGTGGCTGGACGTTTTGAATTTCGGAGCTGGGCTGTGGCTGTGCCGAGAAGGAACGTCCCCACTGTGCTGTGGCTAGGAAGCTCAGAGCGCCAGTGCTTGTGGGGCTGTGGAAGGGCTGCCTAGGGCAGGTGATGGCCAGCAAGAGCTTTCACTGCTAGCCCCTTTGGTGTGGGAGCAGTGGCTGGACGTTTTGAATTTGGGAGCTGGGCTGTGGCTGTGCCGAGAAGGAACGTCCCCACTGTGCTGTGGCTAGGAATCTCAGAGCGCCAGTGCTTGTGGGGCTGTGGAAGGGCAGCCTAGGGAAGGTGATGGCCAGCAGGAGCTTTCAGTGCTAGCCCCTTTGGTGTGGGATCAGTGGCTGGACGTTTTGAATTTCGGAGCTGGGCTGTGGCTGTGCCGAGAAGGAACGTCCCCACTGTGCTGTGGCTAGGAAGCTCAGAGCGCCAGTGCTTGTGGGGCTGTGGAAGGGCTGACTAGGGCAGGTGATGGCCAGCAAGAGCTTTCAGTGCTAGCCCCTTTGGTGTGGGAGCAGTGGCTGGACGTTTTGAATTTCGGAGCTGGGCTGTGGCTGTGCCGAGAAGGAACGTCCCCACTGTGCTGTGGCTAGGAAGCTCAGAGCGCCAGTGCTTGTGGGGCTGTGGAAGGGCTGCCTAGGGCAGGTGATGGCCAGCAAGAGCTTTCAGTGCTAGCCCCTTTGGTGTGGGAGCAGTGGCTGGACGTTTTGAATTTCGGAGCTGGGCTGTGGCTGTGCCGAGAAGGAACGTCCCCACTGTGCTGTGGCTAGGAAGC
Organism: Aptenodytes patagonicus; assembly: GCF_965638725.1. NCBI lineage: Eukaryota > Metazoa > Chordata > Aves > Sphenisciformes > Spheniscidae > Aptenodytes > Aptenodytes patagonicus. The sequence continues at coordinate 36,944 of NW_027472094.1, read as the reverse complement.
TCAGAGCGCCAGTGCTTGTGGGGCTGTGGAAGGGCTGCCTAGGGCAGGTGATGGCCAGCAAGAGCTTTCAGTGCTAGCCCCTTTGGTGTGGGAGCAGTGGCTGGACGTTTCGAATTTCGGAGCTGGGCTGTGGCTGTGCTGAGAAGGAACATCCCCACTGTGCTGTGGCTAGGAAGCTCAGAGCGCCAGTGCTTGTGGGGCTGTGGAAGGGCTGCCTAGGGCAGGTGATGGCCAGCAAGAGTTTTCAGTGCTAGCCCCTTTGGTGTGGGAGCAGTGGCTGGACGTTTCGAATTTCGGAGCTGGGCTGTGGCTGTGCTGAGAAGGAACGTCCCCACTGTGCTGTGGCTAGGAAGCTCAGAGCGCCAGTGCTTGTGGGGCTGTGGAAGGGCTGCCTAGGGCAGGTGATGGCCAGCAAGAGCTTTCAGTGCTAGCCCCTTTGGTGTGGGAGCAGTGGCTGGACGTTTTGAATTTCGGAGGTGGGCTGTGGCTGTGCTGAGAAGGAACGTCCCCACTGTGCTGTGGCTAGGAATTCAGAGCGCCAGTGCTTGTGGGGCTGTGGAAGGGCTGCCTAGGGCAGGTGATGGCCAGCAAGAGTTTTCAGTGCTAGCCCCTTTGGTGTGGGAGCAGTGGCTGGACGTTTCGAATTTCGGATCTGGGCTGTGACTGTGCCGAGAAGGAACGTCCCCACTGTGCTGTGGCTAGGAAGCTCAGAGCGCCAGTGCTTGTGGGGCTGTGGAAGGGCTGCCTAGGGCAGGTGATGGCCAGCAAGAGCTTTCAGTGCTAGCCCCTTTGGTGTGGGAGCAGTGGCTGGACGTTTTGAATTTCGGAGCTGGGCTGTGGCTGTGCCGAGAAGGAACGTCCCCACTGTGCTGTGGCTAGGAAGCTCAGAGCGCCAGTGCTTGTGGGGCTGTGGAAGGGCTGCCTAGGGCAGGTGCTGGCCAGCAAGAGCTTTCAGTGCTAGCCCCTTTGGTGTGGGAGCAGTGGCTGGACGTTTTGAATTTCGGATCTGGGCTGTGGCTGTGCCGAGAAGGAACGTCCCCACTGTGCTGTGGCTAGGAAGCTCAGAGCGCCAGTGCTTGTGGGGCTGTGGAAGGGCTGCCTAGGGCAGGTGATGGCCAGCAAGAGCTTTCAGTGCTATCCCCTTTGGTGTGGGAGCAGTGGCTGGACGTTTTGAATTTCGGAGCTGGGCTGTGGCTGTGCTGAGAAGGAACGTCCCCACTGTGCTGTGGCTGGGAAGCTCAGAGCGCCAGTGCTTGTGGGGCTGTGGAAGGGCTGCCTAGGGCAGGTGATGGCCAGCAAGAGCTTTCACTGCTAGCCCCTTTGGTGTGGGAGCAGTGGCTGGACGTTTTGAATTTCGGAGCTGGGCTGTGGCTGTGCTGAGAAGGAACGTCCCCACTGTGCTGTGGCTAGGAAGCTCAGAGCGCCAGTGCTTGTGGAGCTGTGGAAGGGCAGCCTAGGGCAGGTGCTGGCCAGCAAGAGCTTTCAGTGCTAGCCCCTTTGGTGTGGGAGCAGTGGCTGGAGGTTTCCGATTTGGGATCTGGGCTGTGGCTCTGCTGAGAAGGAACGTCCCCACTGTGCTGTGGCTAGGAAGCTCAGAGCGCCAGTGCTTGTGGGGCTGTGGAAGGGCTGCCAAGGGAAGGTGATGGCCAGCAAGAGCTTTCAGTGCTAGCCCCTTTGGTGTGGGAGCAGTGGCTGGACGTTTTGAATTTCGGAGCTGGGCTGTGGCTGTGCTGAGAAGGAACGTCCCCACTGTGCTGTGGCTAGGAAGCTCAGAGCGCCAGTGCTTGTGGGGCTGTGGAAGGGCAGCCTAGGGCAGGTGATGGCCAGCAAGAGCTTTCAGTGCTAGCCCCTTTGGTGTGGGAGCAGTGGCTGGACGTTTCGAATTTCGGATCTGGGCTGTGGCTGTGCTGAGAAGGAACGTCCCCACTGTGCTGTGGCTAGGAAGCTCAGAGCGCCAGTGCTTGTGGGGCTGTGGAAGGGCTGCCTAGGGCAGGTGATGGCCAGCAAGAGCTTTCAGTGCTAGCCCCTTTGGTGTGGGAGCAGTGGCTGGACGTTTTGAATTTCGGAGCTGGGCTGTGGCTGTGCTGAGAAGGAACGTCCCCACTGTGCTGTGGCTAGGAAGCTCAGAGCGGCAGTGCTTGTGGGGCTGTGGAAGGGCTGCCTAGGGCAGGTGCTGGCCAGCAAGAGCTTTCAGTGCTAGCCCCTTTGGTGTGGGAGCAGTGGCTGGACGTTTTGAATTTCAGATCTGGGCTGTGGCTGTGCCGAGAAGGAACGTCCCCACTGTGCTGTGGCTAGGAAGCTCAGAGCGCCAGTGCTTGTGGGGCTGTGGAAGGGCTGCCTAGGGCAGGTGATGGCCAGCAAGAGCTTTCAGTGCTAGCCCCTTTGGTGTGGGAGCAGTGGCTGGACATTTTGAATTTCGGATCTGGGCTCTGGCTGTGCTGAGAAGGAACGTCCCCACTGTGCTGTGGCTAGGAAGCTCAGAGCGCCAGTGCTTGTGGGGCTGTGGAAGGGCTGCCTAGGGCAGGTGATGGCCAGCAGGAGCTTTCAGTGCTAGCCCCTTTGGTGTGGGAGCAGTGGCTGGACGTTTCCGATTTGGGAGCTGGGCTCTGGCTGTGCCGAGAAGGAACGTCCCCACTGTGCTGTGGCTAGGAAGCTCAGAGCGCCAGTGCTTGTGGGGCTGTGGAAGGGCTGCCTAGGGCAGGTGATGGCCAGCAAGAGCTTTCAGTGCTAGCCCCTTTGGTGTGGGAGCAGTGGCTGGACGTTTTGAATTTCGGAGCTGGGCTGTGGCTGTGCCGAGAAGGAACGTCCCCACTGTGCTGTGGCTAGGAAGCTCAGAGCGCCAGTGCTTGTGGGGCTGTGGAAGGGCTGCCTAGGGCAGGTGATGGCCAGCAAGAGCTTTCAGTGCTAGCCCCTTTGGTGTGGGAGCAGTGGCTGGACGTTTCGAATTTCGGAGCTGGGCTGTGGCTGTGCCGAGAAGGAACGTCCCCACTGTGCTGTGGTTAGGAAGCTCAGAGCGCCAGTGCTTGTGGGGCTGTGGAAGGGCTGCCTAGGGCAGGTGATGGCCAGCAAGAGCTTTCAGTGCTAGCCCCTTTGGTGTGGGAGCAGTGGCTGGACGTTTTGAATTTCGGAGCTGGGCTGTGGCTGTGCTGAGAAGGAACGTCCCCACTGTGCTGTGGCTGGGAAGCTCAGAGCGCCAGTGCTTGTGGGGCTGTGGAAGGGCTGCCTAGGGCAGGTGCTGGCCAGCAAGAGCTTTCACTGCTAGCCCCTTTGGTGTGGGAGCAGTGGCTGGACGTTTCGAATTTCGGAGCTGGGCTGTGGCTGTGCTGAGAAGGAACGTCCCCACTGTGCTGTGGCTAGGAAGCTCAGAGCGCCAGTGCTTGTGGGGCTGTGGAAGGGCAGCCTAGGGCAGGTGCTGGCCAGCAAGAGCTTTCAGTGCTAGCCCCTTTGGTGTGGGAGCAGTGGCTGGAGGTTTCCGATTTGGGATCTGGGCTGTGGCTCTGCTGAGAAGGAACGTCCCCACTGTGCTGTGGCTAGGAAGCTCAGAGCGCCAGTGCTTGTGGGGCTGTGGAAGGGCTGCCAAGGGAAGGTGATGGCCAGCAAGAGCTTTCAGTGCTAGCCCCTTTGGTGTGGGAGCAGTGGCTGGACGTTTTGAATTTCGGATCTGGGCTGTGGCTGTGCTGAGAAGGAACGTCCCCACTGTGCTGTGGCTAGGAAGCTCAGAGCGCCAGTGCTTGTGGGGCTGTGGAAGGGCAGCCTAGGGCAGGTGATGGCCAGCAAGAGCTTTCAGTGCTAGCCCCTTTGGTGTGGGAGCAGTGGCTGGACGTTTCGAATTTCGGATCTGGGCTGTGGCTGTGCTGAGAAGGAACGTCCCCACTGTGCTGTGGCTAGGAAGCTCAGAGCGCCAGTGCTTGTGGGGCTGTGGAAGGGCTGCCTAGGGCAGGTGATGGCCAGCAAGAGCTTTCACTGCTAGCCCCTTTGGTGTGGGAGCAGTGGCTGGACGTTTCGAATTTCGGAGCTGGGCTCTGGCTGTGCTGAGAACGAACGTCCCCACTGTGCTGTGGCTAGGAAGCTCAGAGCGCCAGTGCTTGTGGAGCTGTGGAAGGGCTGCCTAGGGAAGGTGCTGGCCAGCAAGAGCTTTCAGTGCTAGCCCCTTTGGTGTGGGAGCAGTGGCTGGACGTTTTGAATTTCAGATCTGGGCTGTGGCTGTGCCGAGAAGGAACGTCCCCACTGTGCTGTGGCTAGGAAGCTCAGAGCGCCAGTGCTTGTGGGGCTGTGGAAGGGCTGCCTAGGGCAGGTGATGGCCAGCAAGAGCTTTCAGTGCTAGCCCCTTTGGTGTGGGAGCAGTGGCTGGACATTTTGAATTTCGGAGCTGGGCTCTGGCTGTGCTGAGAAGGAACGTCCCCACTGTGCTGTGGCTAGGAAGCTCAGAGCGCCAGTGCTTGTGGGGCTGTGGAAGGGCTGCCTAGGGCAGGTGATGGCCAGCAGGAGCTTTCAGTGCTAGCCCCTTTGGTGTGGGAGCAGTGGCTGGACGTTTCCGATTTGGGAGCTGGGCTCTGGCTGTGCCGAGAAGGAACGTCCCCACTGTGCTGTGGCTAGGAAGCTCAGAGCGCCAGTGCTTGTGGGGCTGTGGAAGGGCTGCCTAGGGAAGGTGATGGCCAGCAAGAGCTTTCAGTGCTAGCCCCTTTGGTGTGGGAGGAGTGGCTGGACGTTTTGAATTTCAGAACCTGGCTGTGGCTGTGCCGAGAAGGAACGTCCCCACTGTGCTGTGGCTAGGAAGCTCAGAGCGCCAGTGCTTGTGGGGCTGTGGAAGGGCTGCCTAGGGCAGGTGCTGGCCAGCAAGAGCTTTCAGTGCTAGCCCCTTTGGTGTGGGAGCAGTGGCTGGACGTTTTGAATTTCGGAGCTGGGCTGTGGCTGTGCTGAGAAGGAACGTCCCCACTGTGCTGTGGCTAGGAAGCTCAGAGCGCCAGTGCTTGTGGGGCTGTGGAAGGGCTGCCTAGGGAAGGTGATGGCCAGCAAGAGCTTTCAGTGCTAGCCCCTTTGGTGTGGGAGCAGTGGCTGGACGTTTTGAATTTCGGAGCTGGGCTGTGGCTGTGCCGAGAAGGAACGTCCCCACTGTGCTGTGGCTAGGAAGCTCAGAGCGCCAGTGCTTGTGGGGCTGTGGAAGGGCTGCCTAGGGCAGGTGCTGGCCAGCAAGAGCTTTCAGTGCTAGCCCCTTTGGTGTGGGAGCAGTGGCTGGACGTTTTGAATTTCGGATCTGGGCTGTGGCTGTGCTGAGAAGGAACGTCCCCACTGTGCTGTGGCTAGGAAGCTCAGAGCGCCAGTGCTTGTGGGGCTGTGGAAGGGCTGCCTAGGGCAGGTGATGGCCAGCAAGAGCTTTCAGTGCTAGCCCCTTTGGTGTGGGAGCAGTGGCTGGACGTTTTGAATTTCGGAGCTGGGCTGTGGCTGTGCTGAGAAGGAACGTCCCCACTGTGCTGTGGCTAGGAAGCTCAGAGCGCCAGTGCTTGTGGGGCTGTGGAAGGGCTGCCTAGGGCAGGTGATGGCCAGCAAGAGCTTTCAGTGCTAGCCCCTTTGGTGTGGGAGCAGTGGCTGGACGTTTCGAATTTCAGAGCTGGGCTGTGGCTGTGCTGAGAAGGAACGTCCCCACTGTGCTGTGGCTAGGAAGCTCAGAGCGCCAGTGCTTGTGGGGCTGTGGAAGGGCTGCCTAGGGCAGGTGATGGCCAGCAAGAGCTTTCAGTGCTAGCCCCTTTGGTGTGGGATCAGTGGCTGGACGTTTTGAATTTCGGAGCTGGGCTGTGGCTGTGCCGAGAAGGAACGTCCCCACTGTGCTGTGGCTAGGAAGCTCAGAGCGCCAGTGCTTGTGGGGCTGTGGAAGGGCTGCCTAGGGCAGGTGATGGCCAGCAAGAGCTTTCAGTGCTAGCCCCTTTGGTGTGGGAGCAGTGGCTGGACGTTTCCGATTTGGGAGCTGGGCTGTGGCTGTGCCGAGAAGGAACGTCCCCACTGTGCTGTGGCTAGGAATCTCAGAGCGCCAGTGCTTGTGGGGCTGTGGAAGGGCAGCCTAGGGAAGGTGATGGCCAGCAGGAGCTTTCAGTGCTAGCCCCTTTGGTGTGGGAGCAGTGGCTGGACGTTTTGAATTTCGGAGCTGGGCTCTGGCTGTGCCGAGAAGGAACGTCCCCACTGTGCTGTGGCTAGGAAGCTCAGAGCGCCAGTGCTTGTGGGGCTGTGGAAGGGCTGCCTAGGGCAGGTGCTGGCCAGCAAGAGCTTTCAGTGCTAGCCCCTTTGGTGTGGGAGCAGTGGCTGGACGTTTTGAATTTCGGAGCTGGGCTGTGGCTGTGCCGAGAAGGAACGTCCCCACTGTGCTGTGGCTAGGAAGCTCAGAGCGCCAGTGCTTGTGGGGCTGTGGAAGGGCTGCCTAGGGCAGGTGCTGGCCAGCAAGAGCTTTCAGTGCTAGCCCCTTTGGTGTGGGAGCAGTGGCTGGACGTTTTGAATTTCGGAGCTGGGCTGTGGCTGTGCCGAGAAGGAACGTCCCCACTGTGCTGTGGCTAGGAAGCTCAGAGCGCCAGTGCTTGTGGGGCTGTGGAAGGGCTGCCTAGGGCAGGTGATGGCCAGCAAGAGCTTTCAGTGCTAGCCCCTTTGGTGTGGGAGCAGTGGCTGGACGTTTTGAATTTCGGAGCTGGGCTGTGGCTGTGCCGAGAAGGAAAGTCCCCACTGTGCTGTGGCTAGGAAGCTCAGAGCGCCAGTGCTTGTGGGGCTGTGGAAGGGCTGCCTAGGGCAGGTGATGGCCAGCAAGAGCTTTCAGTGCTAGCCCCTTTGGTGTGGGAGCAGTGGCTGGACGTTTTGAATTTCGGAGCTGGGCTGTGGCTGTGCTGAGAAGGAACGTCCCCACTGTGCTGTGGCTAGGAAGCTCAGAGCGCCAGTGCTTGTGGGGCTGTGGAAGGGCTGCCTAGGGCAGGTGATGGCCAGCAAGAGCTTTCAGTGCTAGCCCCTTTGGTGTGGGAGCAGTGGCTGGACGTTTCGAATTTCGGAGCTGGGCTGTGACTGTGCCGAGAAGGAACGTCCCCACTGTGCTGTGGCTAGGAAGCTCAGAGCGCCAGTGCTTGTGGGGCTGTGGAAGGGCTGCCTAGGGAAGGTGATGGCCAGCAAGAGCTTTCAGTGCTAGCCCCTTTGGTGTGGGAGCAGTGGCTGGACGTTTTGAATTTCGGAGCTGGGCTGTGGCTGTGCCGAGAAGGAACGTCCCCACTGTGCTGTGGCTAGGAAGCTCAGAGCGCCAGTGCTTGTGGGGCTGTGGAAGGGCTGCCTAGGGCAGGTGCTGGCCAGCAAGAGCTTTCAGTGCTAGCCCCTTTGGTGTGGGAGCAGTGGCTGGACGTTTCGAATTTCGGAGCTGGGCTGTGGCTGTGCCGAGAAGGAACGTCCCCACTGTGCTGTGGCTAGGAAGCTCAGAGCGCCAGTGCTTGTGGGGCTGTGGAAGGGCTGCCTAGGGCAGGTGCTGGCCAGCAAGAGCTTTCAGTGCTAGCCCCTTTGGTGTGGGAGCAGTGGCTGGACGTTTCGAATTTCGGAGCTGGGCTGTGGCTGTGCTGAGAAGGAACGTCCCCACTGTGCTGTGGCTAGGAAGCTCAGAGCGCCAGTGCTTGTGGGGCTGTGGAAGGGCTGCCTAGGGCAGGTGATGGCCAGCAAGAGCTTTCAGTGCTAGCCCCTTTGGTGTGGGAGCAGTGGCTGGACGTTTCGAATTTCAGAGCTGGGCTGTGGCTGTGCTGAGAAGGAACGTCCCCACTGTGCTGTGGCTAGGAAGCTCAGAGCGCCAGTGCTTGTGGGGCTGTGGAAGGGCTGCCTAGGGCAGGTGATGGCCAGCAAGAGCTTTCAGTGCTAGCCCCTTTGGTGTGGGATCAGTGGCTGGACGTTTTGAATTTCGGAGCTGGGCTGTGGCTGTGCCGAGAAGGAACGTCCCCACTGTGCTGTGGCTAGGAAGCTCAGAGCGCCAGTGCTTGTGGGGCTGTGGAAGGGCTGCCTAGGGCAGGTGATGGCCAGCAAGAGCTTTCAGTGCTAGCCCCTTTGGTGTGGGAGCAGTGGCTGGACGTTTCGAATTTCGGAGCTGGGCTCTGGCTGTGCCGAGAAGGAACGTCCCCACTGTGCTGTGGCTAGGAAGCTCAGAGCGCCAGTGCTTGTGGGGCTGTGGAAGGGCTGCCTAGGGCAGGTGATGGCCAGCAAGAGCTTTCAGTGCTAGCCCCTTTGGTGTGGGAGCAGTGGCTGGACGTTTCCGATTTGGGAGCTGGGCTGTGGCTGTGCCGAGAAGGAACGTCCCCACTGTGCTGTGGCTAGGAATCTCAGAGCGCCAGTGCTTGTGGGGCTGTGGAAGGGCAGCCTAGGGAAGGTGATGGCCAGCAGGAGCTTTCAGTGCTAGCCCCTTTGGTGTGGGAGCAGTGGCTGGACGTTTTGAATTTCGGAGCTGGGCTGTGGCTGTGCCGAGAAGGAACGTCCCCACTGTGCTGTGGCTAGGAAGCTCAGAGCGCCAGTGCTTGTGGGGCTGTGGAAGGGCTGCCTAGGGCAGGTGCTGGCCAGCAAGAGCTTTCAGTGCTAGCCCCTTTGGTGTGGGAGCAGTGGCTGGACGTTTTGAATTTCGGAGGTGGGCTGTGGCTGTGCCGAGAAGGAACGTCCCCACTGTGCTGTGGCTAGGAAGCTCAGAGCGCCAGTGCTTGTGGGGCTGTGGAAGGGCTGCCTAGGGCAGGTGCTGGCCAGCAAGAGCTTTCAGTGCTAGCCCCTTTGGTGTGGGAGCAGTGGCTGGACGTTTTGAATTTCGGAGCTGGGCTGTGGCTGTGCTGAGAAGGAACGTCCCCACTGTACTGTGGCTAGGAAGCTCAGAGCGCCAGTGCTTGTGGGGCTGTGGAAGGGCTGCCTAGGGCAGGTGATGGCCAGCAAGAGCTTTCAGTGCTAGCCCCTTTGGTGTGGGAGCAGTGGCTGGACGTTTTGAATTTCGGAGCTGGGCTGTGGCTGTGCCGAGAAGGAACGTCCCCACTGTGCTGTGGCTAGGAAGCTCAGAGCGCCAGTGCTTGTGGGGCTGTGGAAGGGCTGCCTAGGGCAGGTGATGGCCAGCAAGAGCTTTCAGTGCTAGCCCCTTTGGTGTGGGAGCAGTGGCTGGACGTTTTGAATTTCGGAGCTGGGCTGTGGCTGTGCCGAGAAGGAAAGTCCCCACTGTGCTGTGGCTAGGAAGCTCAGAGCGCCAGTGCTTGTGGGGCTGTGGAAGGGCTGCCTAGGGCAGGTGATGGCCAGCAAGAGCTTTCAGTGCTAGCCCCTTTGGTGTGGGAGCAGTGGCTGGACGTTTTGAATTTCGGAGCTGGGCTGTGGCTGTGCTGAGAAGGAACGTCCCCACTGTGCTGTGGCTAGGAAGCTCAGAGCGCCAGTGCTTGTGGGGCTGTGGAAGGGCTGCCTAGGGCAGGTGATGGCCAGCAAGAGCTTTCAGTGCTAGCCCCTTTGGTGTGGGAGCAGTGGCTGGACGTTTCGAATTTCGGAGCTGGGCTGTGGCTGTGCTGAGAAGGAACGTCCCCACTGTGCTGTGGCTAGGAAGCTCAGAGCGCCAGTGCTTGTGGGGCTGTGGAAGGGCTGCCTAGGGCAGGTGCTGGCCAGCAAGAGCTTTCAGTGCTAGCCCCTTTGGTGTGGGAGCAGTGGCTGGACGTTTTGAATTTCGGAGCTGGGCTGTGGCTGTGCTGAGAAAGAACGTCCCCACTGTGCTGTGGCTAGGAAACTCAGAGCGCCAGTGCTAGTGGGGCTGTGGAAGGGCTGCCTAGGGAAGGTGATGGCCAGCAAGAGCTTTCAGTGCTAGCCCCTTTGGTGTGGGAGCAGTGGCTGGACGTTTTGAATTTCGGAGCTGGGCTGTGGCTGTGCCGAGAAGGATCGTCCCCACTGTGCTGTGGCTAGGAATTCAGAGCGCCAGTGCTTGTGGGGCTGTGGAAGGGCTGCCTAGGGCAGGTGATGGCCAGCAAGAGTTTTCAGTGCTAGCCCCTTTGGTGTGGGAGCAGTGGCTGGACGTTTCGAATTTCGGATCTGGGCTGTGACTGTGCCGAGAAGGAACGTCCCCACTGTGCTGTGGCTAGGAAGCTCAGAGCGCCAGTGCTTGTGGGGCTGTGGAAGGGCTGCCTAGGGCAGGTGATGGCCAGCAAGAGCTTTCAGTGCTAGCCCCTTTGGTGTGGGAGCAGTGGCTGGACATTTTGAATTTCGGATCTGGGCTGTGGCTGTGCCGAGAAGGAACGTCCCCACTGTGCTGTGGCTAGGAAGCTCAGAGCGCCAGTGCTTGTGGGGCTGTGGAAGGGCTGCCTAGGGCAGGTGCTGGCCAGCAAGAGCTTTCAGTGCTAGCCCCTTTGGTGTGGGAGCAGTGGCTGGACGTTTTGAATTTCGGAGGTGGGCTGTGGCTGTGCCGAGAAGGAACGTCCCCACTGTGCTGTGGCTAGGAAGCTCAGAGCGCCAGTGCTTGTGGGGCTGTGGAAGGGCTGCCTAGGGCAGGTGCTGGCCAGCAAGAGCTTTCAGTGCTAGCCCCTTTGGTGTGGGAGCAGTGGCTGGACGTTTTGAATTTCGGAGCTGGGCTGTGGCTGTGCTGAGAAGGAACGTCCCCACTGTGCTGTGGCTGGGAAGCTCAGAGCGCCAGTGCTTGTGGGGCTGTGGAAGGGCTGCCTAGGGCAGGTGCTGGCCAGCAAGAGCTTTCAGTGCTAGCCCCTTTGGTGTGGGAGCAGTGGCTGGACGTTTCGAATTTCGGAGCTGGGCTGTGGCTGTGCTGAGAAGGAACGTCCCCACTGTGCTGTGGCTAGGAAGCTCAGAGCGCCAGTGCTTGTGGAGCTGTGGAAGGGCAGCCTAGGGCAGGTGCTGGCCAGCAAGAGCTTTCAGTGCTAGCCCCTTTGGTGTGGGAGCAGTGGCTGGAGGTTTCCGATTTGGGATCTGGGTTGTGGCTCTGCTGAGAAGGAACGTCCCCACTGTGCTGTGGCTAGGAAGCTCAGAGCGCCAGTGCTTGTGGGGCTGTGGAAGGGCTGCCAAGGGAAGGTGATGGCCAGCAAGAGCTTTCAGTGCTAGCCCCTTTGGTGTGGGAGCAGTGGCTGGACGTTTCGAATTTCGGAGCTGGGCTGTGGCTGTGCTGAGAAGGAACGTCCCCACTGTGCTGTGGCTAGGAAGCTCAGAGCGCCAGTGCTTGTGGGGCTGTGGAAGGGCTGCCTAGGGAAGGTGATGGCCAGCAAGAGCTTTCAGTGCTAGCCCCTTTGGTTTGGGAGCAGTGGCTGGACGTTTTGAATTTCGGAGGTGGGCTGTGGCTGTGCTGAGAAAGAACGTCCCCACTGTGCTGTGGCTAGGAAACTCAGAGCGCCAGTGCTTGTGGGGCTGTGGAAGGGCTGCCTAGGGCAGGTGATGGCCAGCAAGAGCTTTCAGTGCTAGCCCCTTTGGTGTGGGAGCAGTGGCTGGACGTTTTGAATTTCGGAGCTGGGCTGTGGCTGTGCCGAGAAGGATCGTCCCCACTGTGCTGTGGCTAGGAATTCAGAGCGCCAGTGCTTGTGGGGCTGTGGAAGGGCTGCCTAGGGCAGGTGATGGCCAGCAAGAGTTTTCAGTGCTAGCCCCTTTGGTGTGGGAGCAGTGGCTGGACGTTTCGAATTTCGGATCTGGGCTGTGACTGTGCCGAGAAGGAACGTCCCCACTGTGCTGTGGCTAGGAAGCTCAGAGCGCCAGTGCTTGTGGGGCTGTGGAAGGGCTGCCTAGGGAAGGTGATGGCCAGCAAGAGCTTTCAGTGCTAGCCCCTTTGGTGTGGGAGCAGTGGCTGGACATTTTGAATTTCGGATCTGGGCTGTGGCTGTGCCGAGAAGGAACGTCCCCACTGTGCTGTGGCTAGGAAGCTCAGAGCGCCAGTGCTTGTGGGGCTGTGGAAGGGCTGCCTAGGGCAGGTGCTGGCCAGCAAGAGCTTTCAGTGCTAGCCCCTTTGGTGTGGGAGCAGTGGCTGGACGTTTTGAATTTCGGAGCTGGGCTGTGGCTGTGCCGAGAAGGAACGTCCCCACTGTGCTGTGGCTAGGAAGCTCAGAGCGCCAGTGCTTGTGGGGCTGTGGAAGGGCTGCCTAGGGCAGGTGATGGCCAGCAAGAGCTTTCAGTGCTAGCCCCTTTGGTGTGGGAGCAGTGGCTGGACGTTTTGAATTTCGGAGCTGGGCTGTGGCTGTGCTGAGAAGGAACGTCCCCACTGTGCTGTGGCTGGGAAGCTCAGAGCGCCAGTGCTTGTGGGGCTGTGGAAGGGCTGCCTAGGGCAGGTGCTGGCCAGCAAGAGCTTTCACTGCTAGCCCCTTTGGTGTGGGAGCAGTGGCTGGACGTTTCGAATTTCGGAGCTGGGCTGTGGCTGTGCTGAGAAGGAACGTCCCCACTGTGCTGTGGCTAGGAAGCTCAGAGCGCCAGTGCTTGTGGGGCTGTGGAAGGGCTGCCTAGGGCAGGTGCTGGCCAGCAAGAGCTTTCAGTGCTAGCCCCTTTGGTGTGGGAGCAGTGGCTGGAGGTTTCCGATTTGGGATCTGGGCTGTGGCTCTGCTGAGAAGGAACGTCCCCACTGTGCTGTGGCTAGGAAGCTCAGAGCGCCAGTGCTTGTGGGGCTGTGGAAGGGCTGCCTAGGGCAGGTGCTGGCCAGCAAGAGCTTTCAGTGCTAGCCCCTTTGGTGTGGGAGCAGTGGCTGGACGTTTTGAATTTCGGAGCTGGGCTGTGGCTGTGCCGAGAAGGAACGTCCCCACTGTGCTGTGGCTAGGAAGCTCAGAGCGCCAGTGCTTGTGGGGCTGTGGAAGGGCTGCCTAGGGCAGGTGCTGGCCAGCAAGAGCTTTCAGTGCTAGCCCCTTTGGTGTGGGAGCAGTGGCTGGACGTTTTGAATTTCGGAGCTGGGCTGTGGCTGTGCTGAGAAGGAACGTCCCCACTGTGCTGTGGCTAGGAAGCTCAGAGCGCCAGTGCTTGTGGGGCTGTGGAAGGGCTGCCTAGGGAAGGTGATGGCCAGCAAGAGCTTTCAGTGCTAGCCCCTTTGGTGTGGGAGCAGTGGCTGGACGTTTTGAATTTCGGAGCTGGGCTGTGGCTGTGCCGAGAAGGAACGTCCCCACTGTGCTGTGGCTAGGAAGCTCAGAGCGCCAGTGCTTGTGGGGCTGTGGAAGGGCTGCCTAGGGCAGGTGATGGCCAGCAAGAGCTTTCAGTGCTAGCCCCTTTGGTGTGGGAGCAGTGGCTGGACGTTTCGAATTTCGGAGCTGGGCTGTGGCTGTGCCGAGAAGGAACGTCCCCACTGTGCTGTGGCTAGGAAGCTCAGAGCGCCAGTGCTTGTGGGGCTGTGGAAGGGCTGCCTAGGGCAGGTGCTGGCCAGGAAGAGCTTTCAGTGCTAGCCCCTTTGGTGTGGGAGCAGTGGCTGGACGTTTTGAATTTCGGAGCTGGGCTGTGGCTGTGCTGAGAAGGAACGTCCCCACTGTGCTGTGGCTAGGAAGCTCAGAGCGCCAGTGCTTGTGGGGCTGTGGAAGGGCTGCCTAGGGCAGGTGATGGCCAGCAAGAGTTTTCAGTGCTAGCCCCTTTGGTGTGGGAGCAGTGGCTGGACGTTTTGAATTTCGGAGCTGGGCTGTGGCTGTGCTGAGAAGGAACGTCCCCACTGTGCTGTGGCTAGGAAGCTCAGAGCGCCAGTGCTTGTGGGGCTGTGGAAGGGCTGCCTAGGGCAGGTGATGGCCAGCAAGAGCTTTCAGTGCTAGCCCCTTTGGTGTGGGAGCAGTGGCTGGACGTTTTGAATTTCGGAGGTGGGCTGTGGCTGTGCTGAGAAAGAACGTCCCCACTGTGCTGTGGCTAGGAAACTCAGAGCGCCAGTGCTTGTGGGGCTGTGGAAGGGCTGCCTAGGGCAGGTGATGGCCAGCAAGAGTTTTCAGTGCTAGCCCCTTTGGTGTGGGAGCAGTGGCTGGACGTTTCGAATTTCGGATCTGGGCTGTGACTGTGCCGAGAAGGAACGTCCCCACTGTGCTGTGGCTAGGAAGCTCAGAGCGCCAGTGCTTGTGGGGCTGTGGAAGGGCTGCCTAGGGCAGGTGATGGCCAGCAAGAGCTTTCAGTGCTAGCCCCTTTGGTGTGGGAGCAGTGGCTGGACGTTTTGAATTTCGGAGCTGGGCTGTGGCTGTGCTGAGAAGGAACGTCCCCACTGTGCTGTGGCTAGGAAGCTCAGAGCGCCAGTGCTTGTGGGGCTGTGGAAGGGCTGCCTAGGGCAGGTGATGGCCAGCAAGAGCTTTCAGTGCTAGCCCCTTTGGTGTGGGAGCAGTGGCTGGACGTTTTGAATTTCGGAGCTGGGCTGTGGCTGTGCCGAGAAGGAACGTCCCCACTGTGCTGTGGCTAGGAAGCTCAGAGCGCCAGTGCTTGTGGGGCTGTGGAAGGGCTGCCTACGGCAGGTGATGGCCAGCAAGAGCTTTCAGTGCTAGCCCCTTTGGTGTGGGAGCAGTGGCTGGAGGTTTCCGATTTGGGAGCTGGGCTGTGGCTCTGCTGAGAAGGAACGTCCCCACTGTGCTGTGGCTAGGAAGCTCAGAGCGCCAGTGCTTGTGGGGCTGTGGAAGGGCTGCCAAGAGAAGGTGATGGCCAGCAAGAGCTTTCAGTGCTAGCCCCTTTGGTGTGGGAGCAGTGGCTGGACGTTTTGAATTTCGGAGCTGGGCTGTGGCTGTGCCGAGAAGGAACGTCCCCACTGTGCTGTGGCTAGGAACCTCAGAGCGCCAGTGCTTGTGGGGCTGTGGAAGGGCTGCCTAGGGCAGGTGATGGCCAGCAAGAGCTTTCAGTGCTAGCCCCTTTGGTGTGGGAGCAGTGGCTGGACGTTTCGAATTTCGGAGCTGGGCTGTGGCTGTGCCGAGAAGGAACGTCCCCACTGTGCTGTGGCTAGGAAGCTCAGAGCGCCAGTGCTTGTGGGGCTGTGGAAGGGCTGCCTAGGGAAGGTGATGGCCAGCAGGAGCTTTCAGTGCTAGCCCCTTTGGTGTGGGAGCAGTGGCTGGACGTTTCGAATTTCGGAGCTGGGCTGTGGCTGTGCCGAGAAGGAACGTCCCCACTCTGCTGTGGCTAGGAAGCTCAGAGCGCCAGTGCTTGTGGGGCTGTGGAAGGGCTGCCTAGGGCAGGTGATGGCCAGCAAGAGCTTTCAGTGCTAGCCCCTTTGGTGTGGGAGCAGTGGCTGGACGTTTTGAATTTCGGAGCTGGGCTGTGGCTGTGCTGAGAAGGAACGTCCCCACTGTGCTGTGGCTAGGAAGCTCAGAGCGCCAGTGCTTGTGGGGCTGTGGAAGGGCTGCCTAGGGCAGGTGATGGCCAGCAAGAGCTTTCAGTGCTAGCCCCTTTGGTGTGGGATCAGTGGCTGGACGTTTTGAATTTCGGAGCTGGGCTGTGGCTGTGCCGAGAAGGAACGTCCCCACTGTGCTGTGGCTAGGAAGCTCAGAGCGCCAGTGCTTGTGGGGCTGTGGAAGGGCTGCCTAGGGCAGGTGCTGGCCAGCAAGAGCTTTCAGTGCTAGCCCCTTTGGTGTGGGAGCAGTGGCTGGACGTTTTGAATTTCGGAGCTGGGCTGTGGCTGTGCTGAGAAGGAACGTCCCCACTGTGCTGTGGCTAGGAAGCTCAGAGCGCCAGTGCTTGTGGGGCTGTGGAAGGGCTGCCTAGGGCAGGTGATGGCCAGCAAGAGCGCCAGTGCTAGCCCCTTTGGTGTGGGAGCAGTGGCTGGACGTTTTGAATTTCGGAGCTGGGCTGTGGCTGTGCCGAGAAGGAACGTCCCCACTGTGCTGTGGCTAGGAAGCTCAGAGCGCCAGTGCTTGTGGGCTGTGGAAGGGCTGCCTAGGGCAGGTGATGGCCAGCAAGAGCTTTCAGTGCTAGCCCCTTTGGTGTGGGAGCAGTGGCTGGACGTTTCGAATTTCGGAGCTGGGCTGTGGCTGTGCTGAGAAGGAACGTCCCCACTGTGCTGTGGCTAGGAAGCTCAGAGCGCCAGTGCTTGTGGGGCTGTGGAAGGGCTGCCTAGGGCAGGTGATGGCCAGCAAGAGCTTTCAGTGCTAGCCCCTTTGGTGTGGGAGCAGTGGCTGGACGTTTCCGATTTGGGAGCTGGGCTCTGCCTGTGCCGAGAAGGAACGTCCCCACTGTGCTGTGGCTAGGAAGCTCAGAGCGCCAGTGCTTGTGGGGCTGTGGAAGGGCAGCCTAGGGAAGGTGATGGCCAGCAGGAGCTTTCAGTGCTAGCCCCTTTGGTGTGGGAGCAGTGGCTGGACGTTTTGAATTTCGGAGCTGGGCTGTGGCTGTGCTGAGAAGGAACGTCCCCACTGTGCTGTGGCTAGGAAGCTCAGAGCGCCAGTGCTTGTGGGGCTGTGGAAGGGCTGCCTAGGGCAGGTGATGGCCAGCAAGAGCTTTCAGTGCTAGCCCCTTTGGTGTGGGAGCAGTGGCTGGACGTTTTGAATTTCGGAGGTGGGCTGTGGCTGTGCTGAGAAAGAACGTCCCCACTGTGCTGTGGCTAGGAAACTCAGAGCGCCAGTGCTTGTGGGGCTGTGGAAGGGCTGCCTAGGGCAGGTGATGGCCAGCAAGAGTTTTCAGTGCTAGCCCCTTTGGTGTGGGAGCAGTGGCTGGACGTTTCGAATTTCGGATCTGGGCTGTGACTGTGCCGAGAAGGAACGTCCCCACTGTGCTGTGGCTAGGAAGCTCAGAGCGCCAGTGCTTGTGGGGCTGTGGAAGGGCTGCCTAGGGCAGGTGATGGCCAGCAAGAGCTTTCAGTGCTAGCCCCTTTGGTGTGGGAGCAGTGGCTGGACGTTTTGAATTTCGGAGCTGGGCTGTGGCTGTGCCGAGAAGGAACGTCCCCACTGTGCTGTGGCTAGGAAGCTCAGAGCGCCAGTGCTTGTGGGGCTGTGGAAGGGCTGCCTAGGGCAGGTGATGGCCAGCAAGAGCTTTCAGTGCTAGCCCCTTTGGTGTGGGAGCAGTGGCTGGACGTTTTGAATTTCGGAGCTGGGCTCTGGCTGTGCCGAGAAGGAACGTCCCCACTGTGCTGTGGCTAGGAAGCTCAGAGCGCCAGTGCTTGTGGGGCTGTGGAAGGGCTGCCTAGGGAAGGTGATGGCCAGCAAGAGCTTTCAGTGCTAGCCCCTTTGGTGTGGGAGCAGTGGCTGGACGTTTTGAATTTCGGAGCTGGGCTGTGGCTGTGCCGAGAAGGAACGTCCCCACTGTGCTGTGGCTAGGAAGCTCAGAGCGCCAGTGCTTGTGGGGCTGTGGAAGGGCTGCCTACGGCAGGTGATGGCCAGCAAGAGCTTTCAGTGCTAGCCCCTTTGGTGTGGGAGCAGTGGCTGGAGGTTTCCGATTTGGGAGCTGGGCTGTGGCTCTGCTGAGAAGGAACGTCCCCACTGTGCTGTGGCTAGGAAGCTCAGAGCGCCAGTGCTTGTGGGGCTGTGGAAGGGCTGCCAAGGGAAGGTGATGGCCAGCAAGAGCTTTCAGTGCTAGCCCCTTTGGTGTGGGAGCAGTGGCTGGACGTTTTGAATTTCGGAGCTGGGCTGTGGCTGTGCCGAGAAGGAACGTCCCCACTGTGCTGTGGCTAGGAACCTCAGAGCGCCAGTGCTTGTGGGGCTGTGGAAGGGCTGCCTAGGGCAGGTGATGGCCAGCAAGAGCTTTCAGTGCTAGCCCCTTTGGTGTGGGAGCAGTGGCTGGACGTTTCGAATTTCGGAGCTGGGCTCTGGCTGTGCCGAGAAGGAACGTCCCCACTGTGCTGTGGCTAGGAAGCTCAGAGCGCCAGTGCTTGTGGGGCTGTGGAAGGGCTGCCTAGGGAAGGTGATGGCCAGCAGGAGCTTTCAGTGCTAGCCCCTTTGGTGTGGGAGCAGTGGCTGGACGTTTCGAATTTCGGAGCTGGGCTGTGGCTGTGCCGAGAAGGAACGTCCCCACTCTGCTGTGGCTAGGAAGCTCAGAGCGCCAGTGCTTGTGGGGCTGTGGAAGGGCTGCCTAGGGCAGGTGATGGCCAGCAAGAGCTTTCAGTGCTAGCCCCTTTGGTGTGGGAGCAGTGGCTGGACGTTTTGAATTTCGGAGCTGGGCTGTGGCTGTGCTGAGAAGGAACGTCCCCACTGTGCTGTGGCTAGGAAGCTCAGAGCGCCAGTGCTTGTGGGGCTGTGGAAGGGCTGCCTAGGGCAGGTGATGGCCAGCAAGAGCTTTCAGTGCTAGCCCCTTTGGTGTGGGATCAGTGGCTGGACGTTTTGAATTTCGGAGCTGGGCTGTGGCTGTGCCGAGAAGGAACGTCCCCACTGTGCTGTGGCTAGGAAGCTCAGAGCGCCAGTGCTTGTGGGGCTGTGGAAGGGCTGCCTAGGGCAGGTGATGGCCAGCAAGAGCTTTCAGTGCTAGCCCCTTTGGTGTGGGAGCAGTGGCTGGACGTTTTGAATTTCGGAGCTGGGCTGTGGCTGTGCCGAGAAGGAACGTCCCCACTGTGCTGTGGCTAGGAAGCTCAGAGCGCCAGTGCTTGTGGGGCTGTGGAAGGGCTGCCTAGGGCAGGTGATGGCCAGCAAGAGCTTTCAGTGCTAGCCCCTTTTGTGTGGGAGCAGTGGCTGGACGTTTTGAATTTCGGAGCTGGGCTGTGGCTGTGCCGAGAAGGAACGTCCCCACTGTGCTGTGGCTAGGAAGCTCAGAGCGCCAGTGCTTGTGGGCTGTGGAAGGGCTGCCTAGGGCAGGTGATGGCCAGCAAGAGCTTTCAGTGCTAGCCCCTTTGGTGTGGGAGCAGTGGCTGGACGTTTCGAATTTCGGAGCTGGGCTGTGGCTGTGCTGAGAAGGAACGTCCCCACTGTGCTGTGGCTAGGAAGCTCAGAGCGCCAGTGCTTGTGGGGCTGTGGAAGGGCTGCCTAGGGCAGGTGATGGCCAGCAAGAGCTTTCAGTGCTAGCCCCTTTGGTGTGGGAGCAGTGGCTGGACGTTTCCGATTTGGGAGCTGGGCTCTGCCTGTGCCGAGAAGGAACGTCCCCACTGTGCTGTGGCTAGGAAGCTCAGAGCGCCAGTGCTTGTGGGGCTGTGGAAGGGCAGCCTAGGGAAGGTGATGGCCAGCAGGAGCTTTCAGTGCTAGCCCCTTTGGTGTGGGAGCAGTGGCTGGACGTTTTGAATTTCGGATCTGGGCTGTGGCTGTGCCGAGAAGGAACGTCCCCACTGTGCTGTGGCTAGGAAGCTCAGAGCGCCAGTGCTTGTGGGGCTGTGGAAGGGCTGCCTAGGGCAGGTGCTGGCCAGCAAGAGCTTTCAGTGCTAGCCCCTTTGGTGTGGGAGCAGTGGCTGGACGTTTTGAATTTCGGATCTGGGCTGTGGCTGTGCCGAGAAGGAACGTCCCCACTGTGCTGTGGCTAGGAAGCTCAGAGCGCCAGTGCTTGTGGGGCTGTGGAAGGGCTGCCTAGGGCAGGTGATGGCCAGCAAGAGCTTTCAGTGCTAGCCCCTTTGGTGTGGGAGCAGTGGCTGGACGTTTTGAATTTCGGAGCTGGGCTCTGGCTGTGCCGAGAAGGAACGTCCCCACTGTGCTGTGGCTAGGAAGCTCAGAGCGCCAGTGCTTGTGGGGCTGTGGAAGGGCTGCCTAGGGCAGGTGATGGCCAGCAAGAGCTTTCAGTGCTAGCCCCTTTGGTGTGGGAGCAGTGGCTGGACGTTTTGAATTTCGGAGCTGGGCTGTGGCTGTGCTGAGAAGGAACGTCCCCACTGTGCTGTGGCTAGGAAGCTCAGAGCGCCAGTGCTTGTGGGGCTGTGGAAGGGCTGCCTAGGGCAGGTGATGGCCAGCAAGAGCTTTCAGTGCTAGCCCCTTTGGTGTGGGAGCAGTGGCTGGACGTTTTGAATTTCGGAGCTGGGCTGTGGCTGTGCTGAGAAGGAACGTCCCCACTGTGCTGTGGCTAGGAAGCTCAGAGCGCCAGTGCTTGTGGGGCTGTGGAAGGGCTGCCTAGGGAAGGTGATGGCCAGCAAGAGCTTTCAGTGCTAGCCCCTTTGGTGTGGGAGCAGTGGCTGGAGGTTTCCGATTTGGGATCTGGGCTGTGGCTCTGCTGAGAAGGAACGTCCCCACTGTGCTGTGGCTAGGAAGCTCAGAGCGCCAGTGCTTGTGGGGCTGTGGAAGGGCTGCCTAGGGCAGGTGATGGCCAGCAAGAGCTTTCAGTGCTAGCCCCTTTGGTGTGGGAGCAGTGGCTGGACGTTTTGAATTTCGGAGCTGGGCTGTGGCTGTGCTGAGAAGGAACGTCCCCACTGTGCTGTGGCTAGGAAGCTCAGAGCGCCAGTGCTTGTGGGGCTGTGGAAGGGCTGCCTAGGGCAGGTGATGGCCAGCAGGAGCTTTCAGTGCTAGCCCCTTTGGTGTGGGAGCAGTGGCTGGACGTTTCCGATTTGGGAGCTGGGCTCTGGCTGTGCCGAGAAGGAACGTCCCCACTGTGCTGTGGCTAGGAAGCTCAGAGCGCCAGTGCTTGTGGGGCTGTGGAAGGGCAGCCTAGGGAAGGTGATGGCCAGCAAGAGCTTTCAGTGCTAGCCCCTTTGGTGTGGGAGCAGTGGCTGGACGTTTTGAATTTCGGAGCTGGGCTGTGGCTGTGCCGAGAAGGAACGTCCCCACTGTGCTGTGGCTAGGAAGCTCAGAGCGCCAGTGCTTGTGGGGCTGTGGAAGGGCAGCCTAGGGAAGGTGATGGCCAGCAGGAGCTTTCAGTGCTAGCCCCTTTGGTGTGGGAGCAGTGGCTGGACGTTTTGAATTTCGGAGCTGGGCTGTGGCTGTGCCGAGAAGGAACGTCCCCACTGTGCTGTGGCTAGGAAGCTCAGAGCGCCAGTGCTTGTGGGGCTGTGGAAGGGCTGCCTAGGGAAGGTGCTGGCCAGCAAGAGCTTTCAGTGCTAGCCCCTTTGGTGTGGGAGCAGTGGCTGGACGTTTTGAATTTCGGGGCTGGGCTGTGGCTGTGCCGAGAAGGAACGTCCCCACTGTGCTGTGGCTAGGAAGCTCAGAGCGCCAGTGCTTGTGGGGCTGTGGAAGGGCTGCCTAGGGCAGGTGATGGCCAGCAAGAGCTTTCAGTGCTAGCCCCTTTGGTGTGGGAGCAGTGGCTGGACGTTTTGAATTTCGGAGCTGGGCTGTGGCTGTGCTGAGAAGGAACGTCCCCACTGTGCTGTGGCTAGGAAGCTCAGAGCGCCAGTGCTTGTGGGGCTGTGGAAGGGCTGCCTAGGGCAGGTGATGGCCAGCAAGAGCTTTCAGTGCTAGCCCCTTTGGTGTGGGAGCAGTGGCTGGACGTTTCCGATTTGGGAGCTGGGCTCTGCCTGTGCCGAGAAGGAACGTCCCCACTGTGCTGTGGCTAGGAAGCTCAGAGCGCCAGTGCTTGTGGGGCTGTGGAAGGGCTGCCTAGGGCAGGTGATGGCCAGCAAGAGCTTTCAGTGCTAGCCCCTTTGGTGTGGGAGCAGTGGCTGGACGTTTTGAATTTCGGAGCTGGGCTGTGGCTGTGCCGAGAAGGAACGTCCCCACTGTGCTGTGGCTAGGAAGCTCAGAGCGCCAGTGCTTGTGGGGCTGTGGAAGGGCTGCCTAGGGCAGGTGATGGCCAGCAAGAGCTTTCAGTGCTAGCCCCTTTGGTGTGGGAGCAGTGGCTGGACGTTTTGAATTTCGGAGCTGGGCTGTGGCTGTGCCGAGAAGGAACGTCCCCACTGTGCTGTGGCTAGGAAGCTCAGAGCGCCAGTGCTTGTGGGGCTGTGGAAGGGCTGCCTAGGGCAGGTGATGGCCAGCAAGAGCTTTCAGTGCTAGCCCCTTTGGTGTGGGAGCAGTGGCTGGACGTTTCGAATTTCGGAGCTGGGCTGTGGCTGTGCCGAGAAGGAACGTCCCCACTGTGCTGTGGCTAGGAAGCTCAGAGCGCCAGTGCTTGTGGGGCTGTGGAAGGGCTGCCTAGGGCAGGTGCTGGCCAGCAAGAGCTTTCAGTGCTAGCCCCTTTGGTGTGGGAGCAGTGGCTGGACGTTTTGAATTTCGGAGCTGGGCTGTGGCTGTGCTGAGAAGGAACGTCCCCACTGTGCTGTGGCTAGGAAGCTCAGAGCGCCAGTGCTTGTGGGGCTGTGGAAGGGCTGCCTAGGGAAGGTGATGGCCAGCAAGAGCTTTCAGTGCTAGCCCCTTTGGTGTGGGAGCAGTGGCTGGACGTTTTGAATTTCGGAGCTGGGCTCTGGCTGTGCCGAGAAGGAACGTCCCCACTCTGCTGTGGCTAGGAAGCTCAGAGCGCCAGTGCTTGTGGGGCTGTGGAAGGGCTGCCTAGGGCAGGTGATGGCCAGCAAGAGCTTTCAGTGCTAGCCCCTTTGGTGTGGGAGCAGTGGCTGGACGTTTTGAATTTCGGAGCTGGGCTCTGGCTGTGCCGAGAAGGAACGTCCCCACTGTGCTGTGGCTAGGAAGCTCAGAGCGCCAGTGCTTGTGGGGCTGTGGAAGGGCTGCCTAGGGCAGGTGATGGCCAGCAAGAGCTTTCAGTGCTAGCCCCTTTGGTGTGGGAGCAGTGGCTGGACGTTTTGAATTTCGGAGCTGGGCTGTGGCTGTGCTGAGAAGGAACGTCCCCACTGTGCTGTGGCTAGGAAGCTCAGAGCGCCAGTGCTTGTGGGGCTGTGGAAGGGCTGCCTAGGGCAGGTGATGGCCAGCAAGAGTTTTCAGTGCTAGCCCCTTTGGTGTGGGAGCAGTGGCTGGACGTTTCGAATTTCGGAGCTGGGCTGTGGCTGTGCTGAGAAGGAACGTCCCCACTGTGCTGTGGCTAGGAAGCTCAGAGCGCCAGTGCTTGTGGGGCTGTGGAAGGGCTGCCTAGGGCAGGTGCTGGCCAGCAAGAGCTTTCAGTGCTAGCCCCTTTGGTGTGGGAGCAGTGGCTGGACGTTTTGAATTTCGGAGCTGGGCTGTGGCTGTGCCGAGAAGGATCGTCCCCACTGTTCTGTGGCTAGGAAGCTCAGAGCGCCAGTGCTTGTGGGGCTGTGGAAGGGCTGCCTAGGGAAGGTGATGGCCAGCAAGAGCTTTCAGTGCTAGCCCCTTTGGTGTGGGAGCAGTGGCTGGACGTTTTGAATTTCGGATCTGGGCTGTGGCTGTGCCGAGAAGGAACGTCCCCACTGTGCTGTGGCTAGGAAGCTCAGAGCGCCAGTGCTTGTGGGGCTGTGGAAGGGCTGCCTAGGGCAGGTGATGGCCAGCAAGAGCTTTCAGTGCTAGCCCCTTTGGTGTGGGAGCAGTGGCTGGACGTTTTGAATTTCGGAGCTGGGCTGTGGCTGTGCTGAGAAGGAACGTCCCCACTGTGCTGTGGCTGGGAAGCTCAGAGCGCCAGTGCTTGTGGGGCTGTGGAAGGGCTGCCTAGGGCAGGTGCTGGCCAGCAAGAGCTTTCAGTGCTAGCCCCTTTGGTGTGGGAGCAGTGGCTGGACGTTTCGAATTTCGGAGCTGGGCTGTGGCTGTGCTGAGAAGGAACGTCCCCACTGTGCTGTGGCTAGGAAGCTCAGAGCGCCAGTGCTTGTGGGGCTGTGGAAGGGCAGCCTAGGGCAGGTGCTGGCCAGCAAGAGCTTTCAGTGCTAGCCCCTTTGGTGTGGGAGCAGTGGCTGGACGTTTTGAATTTCGGAGCTGGGCTGTGGCTGTGCCGAGAAGGAACGTCCCCACTGTGCTGTGGCTAGGAAGCTCAGAGCGCCAGTGCTTGTGGGGCTGTGGAAGGGCTGCCTAGGGCAGGTGATGGCCAGCAAGAGCTTTCAGTGCTAGCCCCTTTGGTGTGGGAGCAGTGGCTGGACGTTTTGAATTTCGGAGCTGGGCTGTGGCTGTGCCGAGAAGGAACGTCCCCACTGTGCTGTGGCTAGGAAGCTCAGAGCGCCAGTGCTTGTGGGGCTGTGGAAGGGCTGCCTAGGGCAGGTGATGGCCAGCAAGAGCTTTCAGTGCTAGCCCCTTTGGTGTGGGAGCAGTGGCTGGACGTTTTGAATTTCGGAGCTGGGCTCTGGCTGTGCTGAGAAGGAACGTCCCCACTGTGCTGTGGCTAGGAAGCTCAGAGCGCCAGTGCTTGTGGGGCTGTGGAAGGGCTGCCTAGGGCAGGTGATGGCCAGCAAGAGTTTTCAGTGCTAGCCCCTTTGGTGTGGGAGCAGTGGCTGGACGTTTCGAATTTCGGAGCTGGGCTGTGGCTGTGCTGAGAAGGAACGTCCCCACTGTGCTGTGGCTAGGAAGCTCAGAGCGCCAGTGCTTGTGGGGCTGTGGAAGGGCTGCCTAGGGCAGGTGATGGCCAGCAAGAGCTTTCAGTGCTAGCCCCTTTGGTGTGGGAGCAGTGGCTGGACGTTTTGAATTTCGGAGCTGGGCTGTGGCTGTGCTGAGAAAGAACGTCCCCACTGTGCTGTGGCTAGGAAACTCAGAGCGCCAGTGCTTGTGGGGCTGTGGAAGGGCTGCCTAGGGAAGGTGATGGCCAGCAAGAGCTTTCAGTGCTAGCCCCTTTGGTGTGGGAGCAGTGGCTGGACGTTTCGAATTTCAGAGCTGGGCTGTGGCTGTGCCGAGAAGGATCGTCCCCACTGTGCTGTGGCTAGGAATTCAGAGCGCCAGTGCTTGTGGGGCTGTGGAAGGGCTGCCTAGGGCAGGTGATGGCCAGCAAGAGCTTTCAGTGCTAGCCCCTTTGGTGTGGGAGCAGTGGCTGGACGTTTCGAATTTCGGATCTGGGCTGTGACTGTGCCGAGAAGGAACGTCCCCACTGTGCTGTGGCTAGGAAGCTCAGAGCGCCAGTGCTTGTGGGGCTGTGGAAGGGCTGCCTAGGGCAGGTGATGGCCAGCAAGAGCTTTCAGTGCTAGCCCCTTTGGTGTGGGAGCAGTGGCTGGACGTTTTGAATTTCGGAGCTGGGCTGTGGCTGTGCTGAGAAGGAACGTCCCCACTGTGCTGTGGCTAGGAAGCTCAGAGCGCCAGTGCTTGTGGGGCTGTGGAAGGGCTGCCTAGGGCAGGTGCTGGCCAGCAAGAGCTTTCAGTGCTAGCCCCTTTGGTGTGGGAGCAGTGGCTGGACGTTTTGAATTTCGGAGCTGGGCTGTGGCTGTGCCGAGAAGGATCGTCCCCACTGTGCTGTGGCTAGGAAGCTCAGAGCGCCAGTGCTTGTGGGGCTGTGGAAGGGCTGCCTAGGGCAGGTGCTGGCCAGCAAGAGCTTTCAGTGCTAGCCCCTTTGGTGTGGGAGCAGTGGCTGGACGTTTTGAATTTCGGAGCTGGGCTGTGGCTGTGCCGAGAAGGATCGTCCCCACTGTTCTGTGGCTAGGAAGCTCAGAGCGCCAGTGCTTGTGGGGCTGTGGAAGGGCTGCCTAGGGCAGGTGCTGGCCAGCAAGAGCTTTCAGTGCTAGCCCCTTTGGTGTGGGAGCAGTGGCTGGACGTTTTGAATTTCGGATCTGGGCTGTGGCTGTGCCGAGAAGGAACGTCCCCACTGTGCTGTGGCTAGGAAGCTCAGAGCGCCAGTGCTTGTGGGGCTGTGGAAGGGCTGCCTAGGGCAGGTGCTGGCCAGCAAGAGCTTTCAGTGCTAGCCCCTTTGGTGTGGGAGCAGTGGCTGGACGTTTTGAATTTCGGAGCTGGGCTGTGGCTGTGCCGAGAAGGATCGTCCCCACTGTTCTGTGGCTAGGAAGCTCAGAGCGCCAGTGCTTGTGGGGCTGTGGAAGGGCTGCCTAGGGCAGGTGCTGGCCAGCAAGAGCTTTCAGTGCTAGCCCCTTTGGTGTGGGAGCAGTGGCTGGACGTTTTGAATTTCGGAGCTGGGCTGTGGCTGTGCCGAGAAGGATCGTCCCCACTGTTCTGTGGCTAGGAAGCTCAGAGCGCCAGTGCTTGTGGGGCTGTGGAAGGGCTGCCTAGGGCAGGTGCTGGCCAGCAAGAGCTTTCAGTGCTAGCCCCTTTGGTGTGGGAGCAGTGGCTGGACGTTTTGAATTTCGGATCTGGGCTGTGGCTGTGCCGAGAAGGAACGTCCCCACTGTGCTGTGGCTAGGAAGCTCAGAGCGCCAGTGCTTGTGGGGCTGTGGAAGGGCTGCCTAGGGCAGGTGCTGGCCAGCAAGAGCTTTCAGTGCTAGCCCCTTTGGTGTGGGAGCAGTGGCTGGACGTTTTGAATTTCGGAGCTGGGCTGTGGCTGTGCCGAGAAGGATCGTCCCCACTGTTCTGTGGCTAGGAAGCTCAGAGCGCCAGTGCTTGTGGGGCTGTGGAAGGGCTGCCTAGGGCAGGTGCTGGCCAGCAAGAGCTTTCAGTGCTAGCCCCTTTGGTGTGGGAGCAGTGGCTGGACGTTTTGAATTTCGGATCTGGGCTGTGGCTGTGCCGAGAAGGAACGTCCCCACTGTGCTGTGGCTAGGAAGCTCAGAGCGCCAGTGCTTGTGGGGCTGTGGAAGGGCTGCCTAGGGCAGGTGATGGCCAGCAAGAGCTTTCAGTGCTAGCCCCTTTGGTGTGGGAGCAGTGGCTGGACGTTTTGAATTTCGGAGCTGGGCTGTGGCTGTGCTGAGAAGGAACGTCCCCACTGTGCTGTGGCTAGGAAGCTCAGAGCGCCAGTGCTTGTGGGGCTGTGGAAGGGCTGCCTAGGGCAGGTGCTGGCCAGCAAGAGCTTTCAGTGCTAGCCCCTTTGGTGTGGGAGCAGTGGCTGGACGTTTTGAATTTCGGAGCTGGGCTGTGGCTGTGCTGAGAAGGAACGTCCCCACTGTGCTGTGGCTAGGAAGCTCAGAGCGCCAGTGCTTGTGGGGCTGTGGAAGGGCAGCCTAGGGCAGGTGCTGGCCAGCAAGAGCTTTCAGTGCTAGCCCCTTTGGTGTGGGAGCAGTGGCTGGACGTTTTGAATTTCGGATCTGGGCTGTGGCTGTGCTGAGAAGGAACGTTCCCACTGTGCTGTGGCTAGGAAGCTCAGAGCGCCAGTGCTTGTGGGGCTGTGGAAGGGCAGCCTAGGGCAGGTGCTGGCCAGCAAGAGCTTTCAGTGCTAGCCCCTTTGGTGTGGGAGCAGTGGCTGGACGTTTTGAATTTCGGAGCTGGGCTGTGGCTGTGCTGAGAAGGAACGTCCCCACTGTGCTGTGGCTAGGAAGCTCAGAGCGCCAGTGCTTGTGGGGCTGTGGAAGGGCAGCCTAGGGCAGGTGATGGCCAGCAAGAGCTTTCAGTGCTAGCCCCTTTGGTGTGGGAGCAGTGGCTGGACGTTTCGAATTTCGGAGCTGGGCTCTGGCTGTGCTGAGAAGGAACGTCTGTGCTGTGTTTTGGCTAGGAAGCTCAGAGCGCCAGTGCTTGTGGGGCTGTGGAAGGGCTGCCTAGGGCAGGTGATGGCCAGCAAGAGCTTTCAGTGCTAGCCCCTTTGGTGTGGGAGCAGTGGCTGGACGTTTCGAATTTCGGAGCTGGGCTGTGGCTGTGCTGAGAAGGAACGTCCCCACTGTGCTGTGGCTAGGAAGCTCAGAGCGCCAGTGCTTGTGGGGCTGTGGAAGGGCTGCCTAGGGCAGGTGATGGCCAGCAAGAGCTTTCAGTGCTAGCCCCTTTGGTGTGGGAGCAGTGGCTGGACGTTTTGAATTTCGGAGCTGGGCTGTGGCTGTGCCGAGAAGGAACGTCCCCACTGTGCTGTGGCTAGGAAGCTCAGAGCGCCAGTGCTTGTGGGGCTGTGGAAGGGCAGCCTAGGGCAGGTGATGGCCAGCAAGAGCTTTCAGTGCTAGCCCCTTTGGTGTGGGAGCAGTGGCTGGACGTTTCGAATTTCGGAGCTGGGCTCTGGCTGTGCTGAGAAGGAACGTCCCCACTGTGCTGTGGCTAGGAAGCTCAGAGCGCCAGTGCTTGTGGGGCTGTGGAAGGGCTGCCTAGGGCAGGTGATGGCCAGCAGGAGCTTTCAGTGCTAGCCCCTTTGGTGTGGGAGCAGTGGCTGGACGTTTTGAATTTCGGAGCTGGGCTGTGGCTGTGCCGAGAAGGAACGTCCCCACTGTGCTGTGGCTAGGAAGCTCAGAGCGCCAGTGCTTGTGGGGCTGTGGAAGGGCAGCCTAGGGAAGGTGATGGCCAGCAAGAGCTTTCAGTGCTAGCCCCTTTGGTGTGGGAGCAGTGGCTGGACGTTTTGAATTTCGGAGCTGGGCTGTGGCTGTGCCGAGAAGGAACGTCCCCACTGTGCTGTGGCTAGGAAGCTCAGAGCGCCAGTGCTTGTGGGGCTGTGGAAGGGCAGCCTAGGGAAGGTGATGGCCAGCAGGAGCTTTCAGTGCTAGCCCCTTTGGTGTGGGAGCAGTGGCTGGACGTTTTGAATTTCGGAGCTGGGCTGTGGCTGTGCCGAGAAGGAACGTCCCCACTGTGCTGTGGCTAGGAAGCTCAGAGCGCCAGTGCTTGTGGGGCTGTGGAAGGGCTGCCTAGGGCAGGTGATGGCCAGCAAGAGCTTTCAGTGCTAGCCCCTTTGGTGTGGGAGCAGTGGCTGGACGTTTTGAATTTCGGAGCTGGGCTGTGGCTGTGCTGAGAAGGAACGTCCCCACTGTGCTGTGGCTAGGAAGCTCAGAGCGCCAGTGCTTGTGGGGCTGTGGAAGGGCTGCCTAGGGCAGGTGATGGCCAGCAAGAGCTTTCAGTGCTAGCCCCTTTGGTGTGGGATCAGTGGCTGGACGTTTCGAATTTCGGATCTGGCCTGTGGCTGTGCCGAGAAGGAACGTCCCCACTGTGCTGTGGCTAGGAAGCTCAGAGCGCCAGTGCTTGTGGGGCTGTGGAAGGGCTGCCTAGGGCAGGTGATGGCCAGCAAGAGCTTTCAGTGCTAGCCCCTTTGGTGTGGGAGCAGTGGCTGGACGTTTTGAATTTCGGAGCTGGGCTCTGGCTGTGCCGAGAAGGAACGTCCCCACTGTGCTGTGGCTAGGAAGCTCAGAGCGCCAGTGCTTGTGGGGCTGTGGAAGGGCAGCCTAGGGAAGGTGATGGCCAGCAAGAGCTTTCAGTGCTAGCCCCTTTGGTGTGGGAGCAGTGGCTGGACGTTTTGAATTTCGGAGCTGGGCTGTGGCTGTGCCGAGAAGGAACGTCCCCACTGTGCTGTGGCTAGGAAGCTCAGAGCGCCAGTGCTTGTGGGGCTGTGGAAGGGCAGCCTAGGGAAGGTGATGGCCAGCAGGAGCTTTCAGTGCTAGCCCCTTTGGTGTGGGAGCAGTGGCTGGACGTTTTGAATTTCGGAGCTGGGCTGTGGCTGTGCCGAGAAGGAACGTCCCCACTGTGCTGTGGCTAGGAAGCTCAGAGCGCCAGTGCTTGTGGGGCTGTGGAAGGGCTGCCTAGGGCAGGTGATGGCCAGCAAGAGCTTTCAGTGCTAGCCCCTTTGGTGTGGGAGCAGTGGCTGGACGTTTTGAATTTCGGAGCTGGGCTGTGGCTGTGCTGAGAAGGAACGTCCCCACTGTGCTGTGGCTAGGAAGCTCAGAGCGCCAGTGCTTGTGGGGCTGTGGAAGGGCTGCCTAGGGCAGGTGCTGGCCAGCAAGAGCTTTCAGTGCTAGCCCCTTTGGTGTGGGATCAGTGGCTGGACGTTTCGAATTTCGGATCTGGGCTGTGGCTGTGCCGAGAAGGAACGTCCCCACTGTGCTGTGGCTAGGAAGCTCAGAGCGCCAGTGCTTGTGGGGCTGTGGAAGGGCTGCCTAGGGCAGGTGATGGCCAGCAAGAGCTTTCAGTGCTAGCCCCTTTGGTGTGGGAGCAGTGGCTGGACGTTTTGAATTTCGGAGCTGGGCTGTGGCTGTGCCGAGAAGGAACGTCCCCACTGTGCTGTGGCTAGGAAGCTCAGAGCGCCAGTGCTTGTGGGGCTGTGGAAGGGCAGCCTAGGGCAGGTGCTGGCCAGCAAGAGCTTTCAGTGCTAGCCCCTTTGGTGTGGGAGCAGTGGCTGGACGTTTTGAATTTCGGAGCTGGGCTGTGGCTGTGCTGAGAAGGAACGTCCCCACTGTGCTGTGGCTAGGAAGCTCAGAGCGCCAGTGCTTGTGGGGCTGTGGAAGGGCAGCCTAGGGCAGGTGATGGCCAGCAAGAGCTTTCAGTGCTAGCCCCTTTGGTGTGGGAGCAGTGGCTGGACGTTTCGAATTTCGGAGCTGGGCTCTGGCTGTGCTGAGAAGGAACGTCTGTGCTGTGTTTTGGCTAGGAAGCTCAGAGCGCCAGTGCTTGTGGGGCTGTGGAAGGGCTGCCTAGGGCAGGTGATGGCCAGCAAGAGCTTTCAGTGCTAGCCCCTTTGGTGTGGGAGCAGTGGCTGGACGTTTCGAATTTCGGAGCTGGGCTCTGGCTGTGCTGAGAAGGAACGTCCCCACTGTGCTGTGGCTAGGAAGCTCAGAGCGCCAGTGCTTGTGGGGCTGTGGAAGGGCTGCCTAGGGAAGGTGCTGGCCAGCAAGAGCTTTCAGTGCTAGCCCCTTTGGTGTGGGAGCAGTGGCTGGACGTTTTGAATTTCGGATCTGGGCTGTGGCTGTGCCGAGAAGGAACGTCCCCACTGTGCTGTGGCTAGGAAGCTCAGAGCGCCAGTGCTTGTGGGGCTGTGGAAGGGCAGCCTAGGGCAGGTGATGGCCAGCAAGAGCTTTCAGTGCTAGCCCCTTTGGTGTGGGAGCAGTGGCTGGACGTTTTGAATTTCGGAGCTGGGCTCTGGCTGTGCTGAGAAGGAACGTCCCCACTGTGCTGTGGCTAGGAAGCTCAGAGCGCCAGTGCTTGTGGGGCTGTGGAAGGGCAGCCTAGGGAAGGTGATGGCCAGCAAGAGCTTTCAGTGCTAGCCCCTTTGGTGTGGGAGCAGTGGCTGGACGTTTTGAATTTCGGAGCTGGGCTGTGGCTGTGCCGAGAAGGAACGTCCCCACTGTGCTGTGGCTAGGAAGCTCAGAGCGCCAGTGCTTGTGGGGCTGTGGAAGGGCAGCCTAGGGAAGGTGATGGCCAGCAGGAGCTTTCAGTGCTAGCCCCTTTGGTGTGGGAGCAGTGGCTGGACGTTTCGAATTTCGGATCTGGGCTGTGGCTGTGCCGAGAAGGAACGTCCCCACTGTGCTGTGGCTAGGAAGCTCAGAGCGCCAGTGCTTGTGGGGCTGTGGAAGGGCTGCCTAGGGCAGGTGATGGCCAGCAAGAGCTTTCAGTGCTAGCCCCTTTGGTGTGGGAGCAGTGGCTGGACGTTTTGAATTTCGGAGCTGGGCTGTGGCTGTGCCGAGAAGGAACGTCCCCACTGTGCTGTGGCTAGGAAGCTCAGAGCGCCAGTGCTTGTGGGGCTGTGGAAGGGCTGCCTAGGGCAGGTGATGGCCAGCAAGAGCTTTCAGTGCTAGCCCCTTTGGTGTGGGAGCAGTGGCTGGACGTTTTGAATTTCGGAGCTGGGCTGTGGCTGTGCTGAGAAGGAACGTCCCCACTGTGCTGTGGCTAGGAAGCTCAGAGCGCCAGTGCTTGTGGGGCTGTGGAAGGGCTGCCTAGGGCAGGTGCTGGCCAGCAAGAGCTTTCAGTGCTAGCCCCTTTGGTGTGGGATCAGTGGCTGGACGTTTCGAATTTCGGATCTGGGCTGTGGCTGTGCCGAGAAGGAACGTCCCCACTGTGCTGTGGCTAGGAAGCTCAGAGCGCCAGTGCTTGTGGGGCTGTGGAAGGGCTGCCTAGGGCAGGTGATGGCCAGCAAGAGCTTTCAGTGCTAGCCCCTTTGGTGTGGGAGCAGTGGCTGGACGTTTTGAATTTCGGAGCTGGGCTGTGGCTGTGCCGAGAAGGAACGTCCCCACTGTGCTGTGGCTAGGAAGCTCAGAGCGCCAGTGCTTGTGGGGCTGTGGAAGGGCAGCCTAGGGCAGGTGCTGGCCAGCAAGAGCTTTCAGTGCTAGCCCCTTTGGTGTGGGAGCAGTGGCTGGACGTTTTGAATTTCGGAGCTGGGCTGTGGCTGTGCTGAGAAGGAACGTCCCCACTGTGCTGTGGCTAGGAAGCTCAGAGCGCCAGTGCTTGTGGGGCTGTGGAAGGGCAGCCTAGGGCAGGTGATGGCCAGCAAGAGCTTTCAGTGCTAGCCCCTTTGGTGTGGGAGCAGTGGCTGGACGTTTCGAATTTCGGAGCTGGGCTCTGGCTGTGCTGAGAAGGAACGTCTGTGCTGTGTTTTGGCTAGGAAGCTCAGAGCGCCAGTGCTTGTGGGGCTGTGGAAGGGCTGCCTAGGGCAGGTGATGGCCAGCAAGAGCTTTCAGTGCTAGCCCCTTTGGTGTGGGAGCAGTGGCTGGACGTTTTGAATTTCGGATCTGGGCTGTGGCTGTGCCGAGAAGGAACGTCCCCACTGTGCTGTGGCTAGGAAGCTCAGAGCGCCAGTGCTTGTGGGGCTGTGGAAGGGCTGCCTAGGGCAGGTGATGGCCAGCAAGAGCTTTCAGTGCTAGCCCCTTTGGTGTGGGAGCAGTGGCTGGACGTTTCGAATTTCGGAGCTGGGCTCTGGCTGTGCTGAGAAGGAACGTCCCCACTGTGCTGTGGCTAGGAAGCTCAGAGCGCCAGTGCTTGTGGGGCTGTGGAAGGGCAGCCTAGGGAAGGTGATGGCCAGCAAGAGCTTTCAGTGCTAGCCCCTTTGGTGTGGGAGCAGTGGCTGGACGTTTTGAATTTCGGAGCTGGGCTGTGGCTGTGCCGAGAAGGAACGTCCCCACTGTGCTGTGGCTAGGAAGCTCAGAGCGCCAGTGCTTGTGGGGCTGTGGAAGGGCAGCCTAGGGAAGGTGATGGCCAGCAGGAGCTTTCAGTGCTAGCCCCTTTGGTGTGGGAGCAGTGGCTGGACGTTTCGAATTTCGGATCTGGGCTGTGGCTGTGCCGAGAAGGAACGTCCCCACTGTGCTGTGGCTAGGAAGCTCAGAGCGCCAGTGCTTGTGGGGCTGTGGAAGGGCTGCCTAGGGCAGGTGATGGCCAGCAAGAGCTTTCAGTGCTAGCCCCTTTGGTGTGGGAGCAGTGGCTGGACGTTTTGAATTTCGGAGCTGGGCTGTGGCTGTGCCGAGAAGGAACGTCCCCACTGTGCTGTGGCTAGGAAGCTCAGAGCGCCAGTGCTTGTGGGGCTGTGGAAGGGCTGCCTAGGGCAGGTGATGGCCAGCAAGAGCTTTCAGTGCTAGCCCCTTTGGTGTGGGAGCAGTGGCTGGACGTTTTGAATTTCGGAGCTGGGCTGTGGCTGTGCCGAGAAGGAACGTCCCCACTGTGTTGTGGCTAGGAAGCTCAGAGCGCCAGTGCTTGTGGGGCTGTGGAAGGGCTGCCTAGGGCAGGTGATGGCCAGCAAGAGCTTTCAGTGCTAGCCCCTTTGGTGTGGGAGCAGTGGCTGGACGTTTCGAATTTCGGAGCTGGGCTGTGGCTGTGCCGAGAAGGAACGTCCCCACTGTGCTGTGGCTAGGAAGCTCAGAGCGCCAGTGCTTGTGGGGCTGTGGAAGGGCTGCCTAGGGCAGGTGCTGGCCAGCAAGAGCTTTCAGTGCTAGCCCCTTTGGTGTGGGAGCAGTGGCTGGACGTTTTGAATTTCGGAGCTGGGCTGTGGCTGTGCCGAGAAGGAACGTCCCCACTGTGCTGTGGCTAGGAAGCTCAGAGCGCCAGTGCTTGTGGGGCTGTGGAAGGGCTGCCTAGGGCAGGTGATGGCCAGCAAGAGCTTTCAGTGCTAGCCCCTTTGGTGTGGGAGCAGTGGCTGGACGTTTTGAATTTCGGAGCTGGGCTGTGGCTGTGCTGAGAAGGAACGTCCCCACTGTGCTGTGGCTAGGAAGCTCAGAGCGCCAGTGCTTGTGGGGCTGTGGAAGGGCTGCCTAGGGCAGGTGCTGGCCAGCAAGAGCTTTCAGTGCTAGCCCCTTTGGTGTGGGAGCAGTGGCTGGACGTTTTGAATTTCGGAGCTGGGCTGTGGCTGTGCTGAGAAGGAACGTCCCCACTGTGCTGTGGCTAGGAAGCTCAGAGCGCCAGTGCTTGTGGGGCTGTGGAAGGGCTGCCTAGGGCAGGTGATGGCCAGCAAGAGCTTTCAGTGCTAGCCCCTTTGGTGTGGGAGCAGTGGCTGGACGTTTTGAATTTCGGAGCCTGGCTGTGGCTGTGCTGAGAAGGAACGTCCCCACTGTGCTGTGGCTAGGAATCTCAGAGCGCCAGTGCTTCTGGGGCTGTGGAAGGGCTGCCTAGGGAAGGTGATGGCCAGCAAGAGCTTTCAGTGCTAGCCCCTTTGGTGTGGGAGCAGTGGCTGGAGGTTTCCGATTTGGGACCTGGGCTGTGGCTGTGCTGAGAAGGAACGTCCCCACTGTGCTGTGGCTAGGAAGCTCAGAGCGCCAGTGCTTGTGGGGCTGTGGAAGGGCTGCCAAGGGAAGGTGATGGCCAGCAAGAGCTTTCAGTGCTAGCCCCTTTGGTGTGGGAGGAGTGGCTGGACGTTTCGAATTTCGGAGCTGGGCTGTGGCTGTGCCGAGAAGGAACGTCCCCACTGTGCTGTGGCTAGGAAGCTCAGAGCGCCAGTGCTTGTGGAGCTGTGGAAGGGCAGCCTAGGGCAGGTGCTGGCCAGCAAGAGCTTTCAGTGCTAGCCCCTTTGGTGTGGGAGCAGTGGCTGGACGTTTTGAATTTCGGAGCTGGGCTCTGGCTGTGCTGAGAAGGAACGTCCCCACTGTTCTGTGGCTAGGAAGCTCAGAGCGCCAGTGCTTGTGGGGCTGTGGAAGGGCTGCCTAGGGAAGGTGATGGCCAGCAAGAGCTTTCAGTGCTAGCCCCTTTGGTGTGGGAGCAGTGGCTGGACGTTTTGAATTTCGGATCTGGGCTCTGGCTGTGCTGAGAAGGAACGTCCCCACTGTGCTGTGGCTAGGAAGCTCAGAGCGCCAGTGCTTGTGGGGCTGTGGAAGGGCTGCCTAGGGCAGGTGATGGCCAGCAAGAGCTTTCAGTGCTAGCCCCTTTGGTGTGGGAGCAGTGGCTGGACATTTTGAATTTCGGAGCTGGGCTGTGGCTGTGCTGAGAAGGAACGTCCCCACTGTGCTGTGGCTAGGAAGCTCAGAGCGCCAGTGCTTGTGGGGCTGTGGAAGGGCTGCCTAGGGAAGGTGATGGCCAGCAAGAGCTTTCAGTGCTAGCCCCTTTGGTGTGGGAGCAGTGGCTGGACGTTTCGAATTTCAGAGCTGGGCTGTGGCTGTGCCGAGAAGGAACGTCCCCACTGTGCTGTGGCTAGGAATTCAGAGCGCCAGTGCTTGTGGGGCTGTGGAAGGGCTGCCTAGGGCAGGTGATGGCCAGCAAGAGCTTTCAGTGCTAGCCCCTTTGGTGTGGGAGCAGTGGCTGGACGTTTCGAATTTCGGAGCTGGGCTGTGGCTGTGCTGAGAAGGAACGTCCCCACTGTGCTGTGGCTAGGAAGCTCAGAGCGCCAGTGCTTGTGGGGCTGTGGAAGGGCTGCCTAGGGCAGGTGCTGGCCAGCAAGAGCTTTCAGTGCTAGCCCCTTTGGTGTGGGAGCAGTGGCTGGACGTTTTGAATTTCAGATCTGGGCTGTGGCTGTGCCGAGAAGGAACGTCCCCACTGTGCTGTGGCTAGGAAGCTCAGAGCGCCAGTGCTTGTGGGGCTGTGGAAGGGCTGCCTAGGGCAGGTGATGGCCAGCAAGAGCTTTCAGTGCTAGCCCCTTTGGTGTGGGAGCAGTGGCTGGACGTTTTGAATTTCGGAGCTGGGCTGTGGCTGTGCCGAGAAGGAACGTCCCCACTGTGCTGTGGCTGGGAAGCTCAGAGCGCCAGTGCTTGTGGGGCTGTGGAAGGGCTGCCTAGGGCAGGTGCTGGCCAGCAAGAGCTTTCAGTGCTAGCCCCTTTGGTGTGGGAGCAGTGGCTGGACGTTTTGAATTTCGGAGCTGGGCTGTGGCTGTGCTGAGAAGGAACGTCCCCACTGTCCTGTGGCTAGGAAGCTCAGAGCGCCAGTGCTTGTGGAGCTGTGGAAGGGCAGCCTAGGGCAGGTGCTGGCCAGCAAGAGCTTTCAGTGCTAGCCCCTTTGGTGTGGGAGCAGTGGCTGGAGGTTTCCGATTTGGGATCTGGGCTGTGGCTCTGCTGAGAAGGAACGTCCCCACTGTGCTGTGGCTAGGAAGCTCAGAGCGCCAGTGCTTGTGGGGCTGTGGAAGGGCTGCCAAGGGAAGGTGATGGCCAGCAAGAGTTTTCAGTGCTAGCCCCTTTGGTGTGGGAGCAGTGGCTGGACGTTTTGAATTTCGGAGCTGGGCTGTGGCTGTGCTGAGAAGGAACGTCCCCACTGTGCTGTGGCTAGGAAGCTCAGAGCGCCAGTGCTTGTGGGGCTGTGGAAGGGCTGCCTAGGGCAGGTGATGGCCAGCAAGAGCTTTCAGTGCTAGCCCCTTTGGTGTGGGAGCAGTGGCTGGACGTTTTGAATTTCGGAGCTGGGCTGTGGCTGTGCTGAGAAGGAACGTCCCCACTGTGCTGTGGCTAGGAAGCTCAGAGCGCCAGTGCTTGTGGGGCTGTGGAAGGGCTGCCTAGGGCAGGTGATGGCCAGCAAGAGCTTTCAGTGCTAGCCCCTTTGGTGTGGGAGCAGTGGCTGGACGTTTTGAATTTCGGAGGTGGGCTGTGGCTGTTCCGAGAAGGAACGTCCCCACTGTGCTGTGGCTAGGAAGCTCAGAGCGCCAGTGCTTGTGGGGCTGTGGAAGGGCTGCCTAGGGCAGGTGATGGCCAGCAAGAGCTTTCAGTGCTAGCCCCTTTGGTGTGGGAGGAGTGGCTGGACGTTTTGAATTTCGGATCTGGGCTGTGGCTGTGCCGAGAAGGAACGTCCCCACTGTGCTGTGGCTAGGAAGCTCAGAGCGCCAGTGCTTGTGGGGCTGTGGAAGGGCTGCCTAGGGCAGGTGATGGCCAGCAAGAGCTTTCAGTGCTAGCCCCTTTGGTGTGGGAGCAGTGGCTGGACATTTTGAATTTCGGAGCTGGGCTCTGGCTGTGCTGAGAAGGAACGTCCCCACTGTGCTGTGGCTAGGAAGCTCAGAGCGCCAGTGCTTGTGGGGCTGTGGAAGGGCTGCCTAGGGCAGGTGATGGCCAGCAGGAGCTTTCAGTGCTAGCCCCTTTGGTGTGGGAGCAGTGGCTGGACGTTTTGAATTTCGGAGCTGGGCTCTGGCTGTGCCGAGAAGGAACGTCCCCACTGTGCTGTGGCTAGGAAGCTCAGAGCGCCAGTGCTTGTGGGGCTGTGGAAGGGCAGCCTAGGGAAGGTGATGGCCAGCAAGAGCTTTCAGTGCTAGCCCCTTTGGTGTGGGAGCAGTGGCTGGACGTTTCCGATTTGGGAGCTGGGCTCTGGCTG